>NW_019268754.1:0-16676 GCF_002738365.1 Cucurbita moschata
GATATGGGAGAAAATGCTCATCACGATCCATATGACCTTTTCCATGAAGCACGATGTTTATAAGTTTTGTAGTCAATGTTGCCAATGTTTGCTGCACACAAAAAATGATAGGATGTTAAATTTTTAACTCACTTTTGGAAAGCATTGTGGATAAATTGGGTACCAAATTATTGTTTTCAACTACATGTCATCCTCAGACTCACGAGCAAATTGAGGTAGTTAATAAAATATCAGCAACATTGCTTAGGGCTATTATTTATAGGAATATTAAGTCATAAATTGGGTAACAAATTATTGTTTTCAACTACATGTCATCTTCATATTAATGAGCAAACTGAGGTGGTTAATAGAACACTAGGAGCATTGCTTAGGGCTATTATTTGTAAGAATATTAAGTCTTGGGACGAATGTTTTCCACTCATTGTTCTCTTTTTGAAGTTGCTTACGGATTTACTCCATTTACACGTCTTGATTTGCTTTCTATTCATTCTAATATTTTTGTGAGTAAAGCAGCCACAAGTAAGGCAAATGGGATCAGAACATTGCATAAAGAGGGGAAGGAGACAATTGAGAAACAAAATTTCAATGTTGCTACAAGAATTAACAAAGGACGGAATGAAATCATTTTTCAAACCAGTAACTGGGTTTGGATACATTTTCGCAAGGAGTGATTCCCATCTCAAAGGAAGACAAAGTTACATCCAAGAGGGGATGACCCTTATCAAGTCCCTGAAAGAATTAATAACAATGCATGTAAATGATCTTCCAGGAGAATTTTCAGCACATTCTACTTTCAATGTTGCTGACTTGAGTCTTTTTGATGTAGGTGATGATTTTTTGATTCGAGGAAGAATCCTTTTGAAGAGGGGGAAGATGATAAAGATCACGGTGTTCCAAATGTTCCAACTGGACCTATTACACGATCCAAGGCCAAGAAGATTCAACAAGCATTCATTCTTCATCTACAAAATTGGATAGGCTCGGTTCAACTATTATTTCATGTGTTACAAGCTTATTAGATTGAGGAAGGACCATTTGGAGCTTCAGAAGTGAATATTTACACAGTTGAAGGAGCAAATGAAGTTGCAAGCATCATTACATGTTTTGTTAGAAAACTTTATTTATTTTTAATTTCATAAATTTGTAGTGGTAGAATTGTCAAATTGGCTTCGTTTTTTTTTTTTGGAGATTTAAGGGGATCGAGATTAAATCCCAGCCACTAACTTTTTTTGTGGGAGACTATAAATACCCACAAATTATTATGTAAAAATCAGATTTGTGATGAATGAAATTGATCAATCAAGTTGAGAAGTTCCCCTTCGGAGCATCGTGTGTGAGCCATGCAGTCACTCTTTGACATTGTGTGGTTGAGTGAAATTCTCAACCTTCTACTTATTTTTGGGGTTTCTTTTCTCCGTATTCATTGTAATTTATCCTGATACAAACAAATTTATTCTTGTTGGGAATGTATTAAGCACATGGATTTATTAATTACGGTGAACTTTCGTATAAAACGAAGTAAACACAAATGGAGTAACATGAGATAGAAGTAAACATAGTAATAAAAAGAAACTACATAAACTTAAAGGAAGTGAATCCCATTTTAGAATATAAATATGTTTCAATTGTAGCGAAGAAGTAGTTTTGAAAAATAGCCACTCCATATCAATCTATGTTTGGAAAACTAAAATAATAAAAATAAATAAATAAAAATATTTTTCAAAAATTTAGTTGGGTGTGAAATTTTGCTTAAAATTCAAATGTTTTCTTTTCTTTTCTCTTCTTTTTTATAAAAGGATAAAACACATAATTTTGAAACGAAACAAAAAACAAACAAAAAAAAAACAAAATAGTTATCAAATGGGCCTAATTTTTAACATATCTATCCCAAAGGAATGCATGGGCTCTAGTGGCAATGCTGTTTCAACTGTGTGATAGACCATGTGAAGTTAACATGACAATAATAGTAGCTTCTAAAGCACAAAAATATGTGGATAAATTTCATATATTGAGGTCGGATAAATTTCATATATTGAGGTGCGGAAAACATATACACACGGGCAACTAAAAATGATAGATCCACTATAAGGACATTTGGTCTAGTGGTATAATTTTTTTTTTACAAATTAGGTGGAATGAACAAACAAAAATAATGAGCTTAAAATTACCGAACAAACTATCAATTTTCAAATGGAATGGAGACATAAGACCATTAGAAAAAAGAAAAAGACAAAAGAAAAATATTAAATACATTTTCAACTAATGCATTTGGTTGAGGGATATTATGACCAATATAAGAAAAATACAGCATTAACTAATTTTCATGGACACATATGGATCCTTAGCATACTAAAATGACTATTATTATTTGTATCAAACCAATAACAATTCATATCAGCTAAATCTTCCAATTGATAATTAGGTCAGAGAAAGAACTTGAATTTATTTTTATATCTATCAACATGTTTGCTACTTTTATCTAAAACTTGATGGAGTTTTTCTTATTTGCATTGTAAAATTATGTATTTTGGATATCATTTCTATTTCTAGAATTGAAACAAAAACATGTGGATAAATTTTAAATATTGAGGCTCATAAAAGATAGATCCACTACAAGGCATTTGGTCTAGTGGTATCATTCTCGCTTTGGGTACGAGAGGTCTCGAGTTTGATTCTCAAAATGCCCCCAACAATTATATCAAATTGAAGCATGCAATATAATAAGATTTGAAATAGGTTTTTTTAAACCTCGGACCAAGAAGTAATTTAGATGGATATTTGGAAAGAAAAATAGAAGTTATATTTGATTATAATTTACCAGTGTCTTTATAACATGTTAATTGAACAGAGAAAACAACAATAATAAACAAACAAAGGAAATTTGTGTATGTATGATTCTTTATAACTTACTTTTTCAGGACTTGGACCATAAACAGTCATCTACTCTTACTCCTACTCCCTTCTCTAAGAATCAACGTAGCATAATCATTCCATGAAGGCCGAGGCAGTCTTATAAAAGAAGATGAGGGTACCACTTTCAAATCATCCATGAGGATTTGAGAAAGTTTTGTAAAAGAAGATGAGGGTACCACTTTCTATTGCATTATTTCTATGTGAATAGAGAATGAACCATATTCTTTGGAGATAAGATAGAGCCTCGAGCCTAACTTCAAAGGCATTACACAAATTGTTCTATGATATTTTTTCTAGGAACTCTTTGTTATGCTGTCCGCTGAAGGTGTCAGGAAAGGGACACACATTCTCTATTGCACTTATCTCCCAGTAGAAGTTTTACCCAGGTCATCTGTCGTCACAACCTTTTTAAGGAAGATGCGCCCAAATAACTATTGAACAATAACATTTAAAGAAGTTTCAGAGAGCGAGAAGAGGATTGTGATAGAATTTGCCCTAGGTAAAACTTCTTTAAATGTCTTAACCAATCATGACCTCATAATGAGGAGTCTCTTGGACAACAATAACATATGGACAAAAAATGTCTTAGCCAATTGTGACGGTCATGATTGCTCAAGGCATGTCGCCTAAATAATCGGTAAACAATAACATTGCCCAAATAACCACCTTGGACAACAAATCGTTTACAAGAATGGATGCAACATGCAACCACAGGCAACACGCCTTGGGCAATCATGACTGTGACATCTGCCCCCACCCAATTTATTTGATGAGGCTGACTTTAGGTCTCTCGATGTGCTTCCAGCTGATCTCATAATGAGGAGTCTCTTCCAACTTACTAGGAGCTGTTGAAAATCACTTCTCGGTTTGTTGAGTGTTCATGTCTTCTCTGTTCGTGTCTTTCCTACTTTCTTCGCTTGAAACTTTTTTCTTATTTGTATGACGTCATACCACCTACTTCTGCTTGATTTTTTCTTGGTCGAAATAATAACGTTTCAAGTTACTAACGTGGACAATAAAGTTAGTCCGTATCGATAAGAGCAATTGGATTTTATATGATGTCTTCATAATCTTATGGATAACTTTAACTAGTCCATAGTATTTTCACACCATTTTTTGGTTCTTGTTGCTTTGAACTTGAAGTTTATTTGAAATTAACTTATATGAACTCTTTATTTTTCTTGAAATTATTGTGGTTGACGCTTCCGACTGACCCTTCTCAAAATGCCCCCAACAATATTATATCAAAATGAATTATGCAAGATAATATGATTTCAAATGTGGTTTTTAAACATTGAACCAAGAAGATGAGAATAGAGAATGAAACATATTCTTAGGAGAATAAAGATCGTCTTGAGCCGGACTTCATAAAGAGCATTACACAAATTGTTCTAGGAACTTTTCAGTCAAATAGGTCATCTGTTGTCACAATCCTAATTGTTCTTGAATTCTTTCTATGAACTTTTCCGTCAAATAGGTCATCTATTGTCACAATCCTAGGAACTTTTCAATCAAATAGGTATCTGTTGTCACAATCCTAGGAACTTTTCAATCAAATAGGTCATCTGTTGTCACAATCCTAGGAACTTTTCAATCAAATAGGCATCTGTTGTCACAATCCTAGGAACTTTTCAATCAAATAGGTCATCTGTTGTCACAATCCTAGGAACTTTTCAATCAAATAGGTCATCTGTTGTATTCTTTCTACGAACTTTTCAGTCAAATAGGTCATCTGTTGTCACAATCTTTTTGAGGAAGATGCGCCGAAATAACCGATGAAGAAGTTTCAGAGAGCCATAGGTTCGAATCCTGTCACCTTGATGTGATATTCTCAAGGGCCAAACTGCAAAGCCCCGTAGTTTATCCGTGGTTAGGAAGGTAGGCATGTTGTCCACTGTCGTCACTATCCTTTTAAGAAAGATGCGCCCAAATAACCGATGAAAAAGTTTCAGAGAGCCATAGGTTCGAATCCTATCACCTTGATGTTGTATTCTCATGGGCCGAAGTGCAAAGCCCCATAGCCTATCCGTGGTCAAGAAGGTAGGCGAACCGCGCCACTGAAAAAAAAAAAGATCTCCTTTTCTATCACATGTAGAATTGTCATTCTTTTGTCTTTTGAAACCCCTTACCTTATCAGTCATCGGGCAGGTTTTTGGTATCATATATCGAGATAATTATTATGAAAAAGCTATTAAACTAGTGTGACTTAGATACCCTTTCTTTGTGGTATCGGTCATGCTATTTGAATAGCCTGAAGTCATCATAGCCTCTCCACCAGTTCCGAAGACTCCTTCGGCATCAATGTGCTCAAGTGAAAGAGATCAGACCCTTTCCTGAACTAAAACCGGGCACAAAACGCCGAGGAGAAAGTTGAAAGCGAGCTCTTTTTGCGTATACGCAATCTCGAAACCCAATTAGCTCACAGACTGTCTCCTCAACCCTAGCGAGTATGAGTGCTTGGTACGAGAGAATATCGAATGAGAAAGACAAAAAAGTACCCACTGAAAAATTTCCCCCGATAGAGTACTACTCATCTGTCATAAAAGACAATACTCATAAATATTAAAAACTACCATTTTCTAAACACATTGGCCTTGAAAAAGACCAACAACAATGACCAAAATCAACATTCGTATACCTATAGCCACACACTTTCACAAACTAGTTGAAACACTCTTTAATTAGAGGACCCCGCAAATGCCACTCAACTCCCTTCCAATTAGAGACAACTTAATTTACTCTAAAAACATAAAAAATATTCGATTACGACAACATTTGCAACTACCAAAGTGCACTAAACCTAGTAGAGATCTTCGACCTAACGATAATGGAACTTCAAGCACATTTAATCAATCCGCTTTGTACCTTATTGTTGATCGAATCGGATACACGTCAGGCCTAAATACTCTCTCAGTCACCCGAAAACGAAAGGAAGATCAGATCTGAAGTTTACAAATCGAAGAGAAAATGGATCTGAGTTCTACACACTTTCATTTTCAAAAGCTTCGCTTGCCTACGGTACTTTATTCAGGATGTGCAACAATACGGTCATCTCTTAGCCGTGTATAGAGAATTCCTTGATCATTTCCTTGGCGAATAACACAAATGAAATCGCTTCCCTAACCGCCCATCTTATGAGTCCATTCTTGTCTTGTCACAATCCTAGAACTGTATTCTTTCTAGGAACTTTTCAGTCAAATAGGTCATCTGTTGTCACAATCCTTTTAAGGAAGATGCGCCGAAATAACCGATGAAGAAGTTTCAGAGAGCCATAGATTAGAATCCTGTCACCTTGATGTGGTATTCTCAGGGGCCGAAGTGCAAAGCCCCGTAGTCCATCTGTGGTTAGGAAGGCAGGATTGTTGTCCACTGTCGTCACATAAGTCATCTGTCGTCACAATCCTTTTAAGAAAGATGCGCCCAAAGATACTTATATAAGGATTATTATATCATTATGGCTATGCCATTTTTATAGATAAAGGAGAGTAATGTCCCACGAGCACATATAGAGAGAGGAAAGATACTTATATAAAGATTATTATATCATTATGGCTATGCTATTTTTATAGATAAAAGAGAGTAATATCCCACGAGCACATATAGAGAGAGGACTTATTGTAAGTAAAGAAAGCAATCTAGTAGTTATACTGCTACTTATGGATAGGGAATTTGATGAATTCCACAAAAGATAAGAGCTTATAGGATGGCGGTAGCGTCCGATGCATATGACGGAACTTCTTCACAATTGCAATATCTGACCAATGAATATTATTGTCATTTATAGCTTCTATCACAATAATATAAAATTTGGGGTCAAAGCCTATATGGGACTGAAAAGACCATTCACCACACGCTTGTAAATTAAATTATATCTACCACCTCTGAAATTTTCCACGGCAAACCTTCCAACAGCTTGTACTTCTTCATCATTGACATCCTTAATTGGAACTAGATTTTAAGGCAAATATTCTCCACGACTCACTTTAGAACACTTTTATAGATAGTTTCAACAAAATTACTTTGCTCATGAATACTTTGGAGTTCAATATTTATAGTTGGAGAACGCTATTCAAATTGATATGGTTGAATCTTACAACAAAGTCTAATTGAGCCTCCCTCTCTTAGGAGATAGCTTCGAATCAAATTCTTTAGTTTGGACAATGGTTGCGTTGTTTTAGTCAAACAACCAAGACTACTGTATTACCAATAGTATAAACATTTTGTACGTGTATTTTCTTACATATTAACAATTGTATACAAATAATAATTAAATTTATGAGTAGAAGTTTGGATGGAGTTTTATTAAATAGGTAATCTTAAATTATATCTAAAAATATATAAGATTTTTTTTCTTTTTATATACATTTAGGAGAACAAAACAAAGATTCAACAAGATGTCATTCATGCCATGTTTTAATTTTTATTCTTTCTTATTTCTTAAAGATTAAAAAAAATAATAATAAATTATCCTCCCTCAAATATGGTTCGTTATTTGATTATTTTCTCTTGAGTGAATTTTAAGTGAAACACATTCTCTACCCAAGTAATTGCAAGATGCAAGCTTCACACTAAGAGGAATCAAAGTCCCAAGTGTCAAAGTCATTAGGTGTCAATTTTTATTCTTATCTCAACATAAATTAAGCTTATTTTCGTGAAGATATCTATTTATAAAAGCAAAATATCTCAAAGTCAAAAAAAAAAAGGAGAGATATAGATATTGACATAAATATGATACCAAATAGATATGGTAATATGTCATTCTTAAAAAACTAGGACACCGATATCACAATGATACATTAATTAAAAGGAATACTAAATTAATATTAACTTAATCAACAAAAATTTGTATTTTTTTTTAAATTATAATCTAAATTAATAAAAAATACCATTGAACTTTGCAATTTATCTATAAAAAAATAATCATAATTATTTAAAAAAAAAATAGTTGAATTTTCAAAAAAAAAAAAAGCTTCAAAACTACTCTTTAACTTTCAAAAGTGTTTAAAAAAAAAATAGATGGAGAGAAAATTCAAGGTTATTTTAGGGGAAGGTTTTCAAGATAAGTATAAGATCCCGAAAACATAACACGAAGTAATATCCTAGCTTAAGGTCGCGATTAAGAACCTACTAGTAGGCTACTTACTAAGTTTACTCACTCCATGTTTATCATTTTTTTTCAAGTAACTAAGAGTTGGCCGTGGATGTGTGGACTTTGGAGTGTGGGCCATGGACTAATCTCTGTTTTTAATCTAGTATTTTTTGTTCTTCTTTCGAGTCTGCTTCTTATTTTGTGTTTGTAACGAGTACGTATATGTAACACCCAAAAAATGAAGGAAATTATCTCCCATGAGAATAAGCCACTCATGAAAGATGCAAAGGACTTAGTCAAGTCACTCTGTGTACCCCAACAAGTGATTTCAAGGAGTTAAAAGCCTTTTGAAAAGGATTGGAAAGGAAAAAGTAAATCAAAAGGGCAAAAAAGTCATTTTATCAATGATCAAGAATCTTTCTTGATTTGTAATTCCTTATCTAGAAGGAATCTCAAGATTAAAAAAAAAAAAAAGGAAAATGATAAAAAAAAAAAAAAGAGAAATTTGTAGAAAAATTATGGATTTTTTTTTAGAAAAATAATAACAAAATATTTGAAAAATGGCAAATTACCAAAATACCACTGGAAGAATGGATAATTACAAAAATGCCACTCTAATTAGAATAAGAGCATCTACCGTGACCATCCGAGCAAAATCTTTCAAACTCAAATCTCAACCATCGGATCTCCTCCAAAATTTGATATGATCTAGAACGAACACACATGGATCATCACATCAAACGACTAGTATTCACAGCACAGGTCGGTAAGGCTATGATCGAAGTTGATATCTCCAAATAAATTATCCAAAAAGTTCGATCTCTAAATAACAAAGATTCTGGAGCTCTCAATGTTGGTTTAAGCTCCTCTTATAAAGTTTGAAGTAGGAGAAACAATACGGAACAAGAATCGAGAAAGATCAATCCCCCAATCGAAGGCAATAAGCATTTAGATTGTGGGTCTCCTACTCTCAGATTTCTTCCAAATTCCAGAGCAATCCTCCACCATTTCTCTTCAAACTTCTAAATAACGAAGATTCTGGAGCTCTCAATGTCGGTTTAAGCTCCTCTTATAAATGTAATAGCCCAAAAATAAATAAAAAAATAAAGAAATAAAAATAATTATAAAAAAAAATAGTTAAAATAATAAAATAATAAATAAATATATAAAAATTAAAAGAAGAAAAACATTTGGTAACCATCCCTCCTCCTTCCTTCAATCTCTCACCACTCCTTCCCTAAAAATAAATCTTGCAACAAATCACTAATCTCCTTTTTGTAAAAACAACTTGCAAATTTACCCAGAATTCTTCATTTCTAGAAAAACAAATAGAAAAAGAAAACAAAAGGTTTAAGCAGACTAGCTCCGTCCGCTGAAGGAGATATGTCATTTGAAGAGGTCAGTATATTAAATCTTCCTTTTATTTTATTAAATAATATTAATTTGGTTACAATTATTTAGTTTTGAATTAGAGATTAAATGAAAAGAATGATGTATGTGTTTAGGAAATCAAAACCAATAATATTTTAGATCTATTAAATTGTTGCAATGATTTAGATCTACTGAATTGTTGCAATGATTTAGATAACTAAATGAATGATTAAATTAAAAGCTAGGAATATAATTGTTAACTAAATCAGAAAGAAGACAAAGGAAATAAGAAAAAATGAGATAGAGATAGAAATACAGAACTGAAAAGAAAAATAATAATAAAAATAAAAAGGAAAGATTTGGGAGTAGGAATAGATTAACAAAATTGAATAATACCTTCTTAAAAATAATTACAAAAGAAGAGGAAAGATTGAGGAAAGGTTTGTTGAACAACATTTAATAGTAAAACAGGAAATATAAGAGTGCAGTGAGCTTCTTTAAATTTTGTCTAACACTAAATATCAGAATTTTACGATGGCCAATCTAAATTAGAGAAATAATTTTATAGAGTTCAAACTTGAAACTGATGTCATGAACTCACATAGGTTGACTTGGATTTCAAAGGACGGAATCGAACTTTCAGTAAGGATATATACGTGACAACGACTTAAGCTAGCCAAGAAAGTGACCTTACTATCGGCATGGTTATATTTGATGTTGACATGTGCCCTGTGGTTCTGTATGTGTCATATATATTGATATGTGTGAATTGTCTGTAGATCGATATGCTTCCTATATGTTATGTTATGTTATTATATGTGATTTGTATGATAATAATTATGGTACGATGTGTTCAAGGATATGTTTGAGATAGGATACGAGAAGGATGCACAAAACAAAATGTAACGATAGAAGTAAGTTACGTTCATGAAACGTTAAGGTCAGGCTACATACCGGAGTGCTATGGATAGGATAGATTGATGAAAGAACACGGTTAGGTTATGGGTAGAAAGGGATAGGTTTGTGATAGATTGATAGAACGATAGTGTTATGGTAAGTTAGAGAACGATAGAAGGGTTTATGTTATGACCTGTTTATGATATGGTACATTGTATGCTAGATTATTGTGCTTAAGTACAAAACCATGTGAACGTGAATGTATGTTATGCATGCTGCTTAGTTGATGTGCTATGAATGCATGTGACGATGTGTGGCCCTTGTACGATTATGGCTTGTTATATGAGTATTGGAATGTAACTGAATGAATTGTATGACATGAAATACGGTAAATCGCATGATACATAACCCCGCTAGGAATATGTATGATATGTAACGAAATGAGAATGAGAATGACATGTAAGCATGAAAACGTGACACGGGGTTATGTTCATTAAATGATGACTGTAGGATTAGTGGGACCTCATGCATATTGTGTGATCATGCATCTGGGGGATACCCCTATCCCATCACGAGGGTACGGACGCGTACATCCAAATGGCAGGACAACGATCGTTATGCTCTGTATAGCGCTGCCATGACGGTTTTAGTTTTAACGGGTCCCGGTGGGCCCCTAGAGCATGCCTACCAGCTAGGGACAGTGGCCCAGCGGTGTGCGAATTAGTTGGTGAGCCCATACTCGCACGTATGGGCTGCGTGTAGAGTATATGGTACACGTCCACGATTACCTTTTAGGATTACACTGTTGGGAAAACGAAATGAAACGAAACGAAACGAAAAAGAAACGGAACGAAATGAAACGAAACGAAAGATAGGTCCCATCATTT
Source organism: Cucurbita moschata (assembly GCF_002738365.1). Lineage (NCBI taxonomy): Eukaryota > Viridiplantae > Streptophyta > Magnoliopsida > Cucurbitales > Cucurbitaceae > Cucurbita > Cucurbita moschata. The sequence continues at coordinate 11,158 of NW_019268754.1, forward strand.
CATTGCATGTGATTGTTGCATTTAACCCCAATAGTGGGGTCACTTACTGAGTATTTCTTTAAATACTCAAGCCATGTGCTACTACATTTTTTAGGTTAAGGCAAGGCATTCCTGTACGGCTGACGACGGCATCGCAACTCGAGATCATGGCACATGCATAGGATAGTGGCATTTATTTTCTTAGATTTAGGATAGAATAGGATGTTTTAAACTTAAATATTTATTTATTTTATTTCGAGTCTTTTGTTGTGTCATTTTAAAGATGTTTTCGAAACACGTAAGTCCATGGCTGTGTTTTAAGATAAAGGTTATGTTTTATGAAATTTAAATGAAGTTTTCCGCATTTAATGTTTATGGTATGTATACAGTAGCGACCTTAAATCAAGTAGAAAATTTTGGGTCGTTACATATGAAGTCTGAAGTAGGAGCAACAATACGGAATAAGAATCGAGAAAGGTCGATCCTCCAATTGAAGACAATAAACGTTTAGATTATGGGTCTCCTACTCTCAGATTTCTTCCAAATTCGAGAACAATCCTCCACAATTTCTCTGCAAACTTATTCCTACCGTTTTTCAACAAGATTACCCACAAGTTCTATGAAGGGATAGAGTGCTGAAAGTGCCTAGAAACCATTCCCCTAATTCAATCAGCCATTGAAGAACTTCAAGAAAAACTTGAAAATCTAATTCGAGGATACATGATGACTCGTCAGGCAAGAATGATTCCAATCTATTTCTGCACCTCCAAGGAATGCTTCCATAGAAGACCACGAAGAAAAATAACCTCGAGAGCGTGCCGAATTGAAAGAAATAGGTTTCGAAATTAAATTGGGGATAAGAGTTCCTATCTACGGTCTATTTTCCATCAAATTAAGGATTCCTCTAGCTTTAGAGGAAGAAGTTGAGTAAACTTGATGAAGGAATCGAGAGCTGAAACGTCGTAGAATAAGCTACCCACGAGATCGAAAATCTGGCATTTCGAGTGATTTGCATACCGAGAACGATTTCTGGAAATTAAGGTCCACTCAAAGACGTTCCTCCAAACCAATTCCTTTAGCCTGAAGATAGGATATGGAAGAGGTTCAATGAAGAAATAGGGCCTTGAAACCCCTAGAATCGACTACCCAATAAGAAATCCTTTGTTTTATCTCTAGCGATAAATCAGATTTTGGATGAACTTTGGTAACGAATATCTTAGGCTACGATCCACGAGAAGTTATCAAATAAATCCCTAGCCCTTTCTTGTAATATCCATCTTTAAGTTTCACGAAGAAATCGAGGAGAGAAACGCTGTAAATGTGGCTGTACAGGCCAAGTTTCAGATGGCGGCGATGCGAAAAAAAAGTCACATCTTCTTCCTGTTCAGAGGAAGAAAACGATGATACGGCCAGTTCAACTGAGCTGTCCAAGTCAAATCAAAATTTGACCTTTTCTCGGGTTTTCTCAGTAGATCTTATTTTATGAAATGTTTTATGAATCCTTATCCCGAGAGGTTATATAAGGTAATAAAGTTTGGGAGTTATTGGAAAACTTTAGTTAGCGAAACTAAGATATGGGAGAAAATGCTCGTCACCATCCATATAACTTTACCTCCTAGGATAACTAAAGTGGTATCCCTGAAATAATAGATTCCCCAGATGTACCCTTGGTCTCTAATAGATACTACGTTATGCATAAACCTCGGATCACCAAGAATTCAAGAAATCACCTAGGTTAATGCAAACATCATCCTTAACAAGTTGCTAGGATCCATGCGGAGTAACCATTATCTCACTTCAAGAAGTGTACTGCGAGGCCCCTATTTCTCTTTAGGTGGGATGCTATGGTATATGTATCATGAGCAGGATTCCATGATGAACTTATTATCTCCCTCACCTAAATGAGATGCCCTGCACAACGATTTGCTAGCAGGATGCCACGATTATGACAACGCCACCTATGCACTCATGGGGAGAAAATGAAGAGTTACTTCGGAAGAATTTTTATGGTTAAAATACGATGCATGACATGACAACCTCTAAGGTTTAGTTCCTGTAAAATGAAACAAGAAGTCATATCCTAGCTCAAGGCTTAGACATGTTCATGAAGCCTTGGAAGGCATGAAGCGGAGCAAGTTCGAAATAACTCAAGAATGTTACATTACCAACTATTTTATGTAAGGTCTATTTTATATGAGATGAGAATAAATTCAATTCAAGTTGGTTGGAGCAAGTTTGAAACCTAAAACTCATGCTAGTTATTATGGGTTCAAATGATTCAACAAGTAACACCCTTTTGTTTTAAAATGTCGGGTGTTGTTGTTACTTATTCTATGTTTTCGCGTCATTTCATAAAGGTCCTAGGTCATTTCATAAAGGTCCTACTAGGAGTTGAACCCAAGTCGTTGGATTCAAATTCCAAAGTGCTAACCACTACACCATAAAATCCCTTATAAAAATTTATTTTGGAATGATTTTCCTATTTTATGCAGATTCCACAAGAAGAGAGGTCCTATAACGAGTCAAACTCAAGTTATTGGATTCAAAGTTCTAGAGATGTTTTTATCTAACTCGTTGTGATCTTGAGCACCTTTAGAGTGGTTGAAGAAGTAACCCTCCAGTGTTGATTGAAGCTCTCGGAGAACATGTAATTTTATATATTTCTTATAGTTAATTTATATATTGTTGTATATTACAAACAAATTAAAATAATACTTTACATCCCAATCTTTCTTTCGCCCGTGCAAAACTTAACATGAAAACTATATTATTTCAATATTCACTCGAGAAACAAGGGGTGAAAACTATATTATTTCAAACCCTCCATTATTGCTTCTATTTTGCATGAAAATGCTTCCACTAAATCATGTTGTTAACTAGGTTGTTTGGTTTGGTTCAATTCTTGGGTCCACTAGATTGAATCGACCTAGATCAATTAAACTCTTGATAATATAAAAATCATAAGTTTCTTAAATTACGTTAACTTAAAAGTTTTAACCCCTAATTTTTTTTAGAATTTTTAGCTTTGTTTCTAGTTGATCTCTAAATGCTTAGAAGTATCTCATAAGACTTCTATTTAAGGAACTTTTCTCGATAAAAGAGGTAAGACTTCAGGTTTATTATTAAGGAATTTCAAAATGAGTGATTTGATATATCATAGAGGACAAAAATATTTATTTGTTTCAAATATTGTTGACCATTCTTTTTTGTCAAGTATTTTGAATATTATCATTGTGAATTACTAATGGCATTAGATTGAATCTCATTAATAACAATATCCCACTCAGGTAAAGATGACATCAAAATTTATACTTTAATTTTATCTTCAAAATTTATTTCCACTTGACTCAAATGACTGGTAATCATAATAGTCACCCGTGCACAAATATTTACAACCTTAAAAGGTAAAAATTATAAGGAGTACAAGAGAAGAGTGCTTAAAATAGTTTCAAAATATAGAAAAAAAAAATAGTAGGAATTGGTTAAAGTCAACATCCATTGATCACTTATGGCACACCACAACACAGATCAGGGTAACATTTTTTTTCTCTTCAATAGTAATAAAATAGTAATAATAGTTTCTTTTGGAGATAGTGGTATCGTGAATAGAAATAAAATAGAAATAAAATAGTAATCGATCTGATCCCCGTACCTCTCGCATGTTTAATAGAGCATCAATAAATCTAAAGATGCAGGGTATCGATCCCCATACCTCTCACATGCAAAGCGAGTGCTCTACCATCTAAGCTATATCCCCACAATTCTTATGTCACAAAGTCCTAAACATCTCTTCAACAGTAATAGTGAAAATGAAAAACTATCTCGGCTCATTATGTCTTGAATAAGAAAAAATTTAAAAGAAATAATATATTTAGTAATCGATTCAATTGGAGATGCAAGGTATTGATCCCCGTACTTTCCACATGGGAAATGAACGCTCTACCATTTGAACTACATCCCTGTGATTCTTACACCAGAAAACCCTAAACGTCCCTTCATCAATAATTGTGAAAATAAAAAAGTATCTTTGCATATTATGTCATAAATAAGGAAATATTTAATAGAAATAAAATATTAATAATAAATAGTTTCTTTTGGAGATGCGAGGTATCGATCCTGTACCTCTTGTATGCTAAGTCGTACCTCTCGCATGCTAAGCGAAGCTACATCCCCACAATTCTTGCATTACAAAACCCTAAATTTTCCATCATCAATAATAGTGAAAATGAAGAAATATCGCTACTCTACCTGTCATGAATAAGGAAAAATTGAAAAGAAATAATTTTCAATAATATATTTAATAATAGATAGTTTTATTTTGGAGATGCATGGTATCTATCCCCGTAACTCTCGCATGCAAAGCAAGCGGTCTACCATTTGAGCTACATCCCCACGATTCTTATGTCACAAAATCCTAAACGTCTCGTCATCAATAATAGTGACATGAAAAACTATCCATGTTCATTATGTCGTAAATAAGAAAAAATTGAAAAGAAATAATATATTTAGTGATCGATTCATTTGGAGATGCAAGATATCAACCCTGTACTTTCCACATCAGAAGTGAGCGCTCTACTATCTGAACTACATCCCCACGATTCTTATATCAGAAAACCCTAAACCTCCCGTCATCAATAATTGTAAAAATGAAAAAATATCTATGCTCATTATTTCATAAATAAGGAAATATGGAATAGTATATTTAGTGATAATGAAAAAATATCTCCGCTCATTATTTCATAACTTTAGTGATCGATTCATTTGGAGATGCAAGGTATCGATCTCCATACTTTCCACATCGGAAGCGAGCGCTCTACCATTTGAGCTACATCCCCACGATTCTTACATTAAAAAATCCTAAACCTCCCGTCATCAGTAATTGTGAAAATGAAAAATATCTTCGCTCATTATTTCATAAATAAGCAAAGATGTAATAGAAATAAAATATTAATAACATAGTTTACATATGTGTCACTTGTGTTATTTTAATGTATTTATTTACTTGGTAAATTTCCACATCGGAAGCAAGCGCTCTACCATCTGAGCTACATCCCCACGATTCTTACATTAAAAAATAGGTCATCTAATTGTTCTTGTATTCTTTCTAGGAACTTTTCAGTTAAATAGGTCATCTATTGTCACAATCCTAGAACGGTATTCTTTCTAGGAACTTTTCAGTCAAATAGGTTGTCTTTTTAGTCAAATAAGTCATATGTTGTCACAATCCTAATCTAATTGTTCTTGTATTCTTTCTAGGAACTTTTGTATTCTTTCTAGGAACTTTTCAGTCAAATAGGTCATCTGTTGTTACAATCCTAATTGTTCTTGCTTTCTAGGAACTTTTCAGTCAAATAGGTCATCTGTTGTCACAATCCTGGAACGGTATTCTTTCTAGGAACTTTTCAGTCAAATAGGTTGTCTTTTTAGTCAAATAGTTTATATGTTGTCACAATCGTAATTGTTCTTGTATTCTTTCTAGGAACTTTTGTATTATTTCTAGGAACTTTTCAGTCAAATAGGTCATCTGTTGTCACAATCCT
>NW_019268754.1:22394-28250 GCF_002738365.1 Cucurbita moschata
AGTAGGAATAGATTAACAAAATTGAATAATACCTTCTTAAAAATAATTACAAAAGAAGAGGAAAGATTGAGGAAAGGTTTGTTGAACAACATTTAATAGTAAAACAGGAAATATAAGAGTGCAGTGAGCTTCTTTAAATTTTGTCTAACACTAAATATCAGAATTTTACGATGGCCAATCTAAATTAGAGAAATAATTTTATAGAGTTCAAACTTGAAACTGATGTCATGAACTCACATAGGTTGACTTGGATTTCAAAGGACGGAATCGAACTTTCAGTAAGGATATATACGTGACAACGACTTAAGCTAGCCAAGAAAGTGACCTTACTATCGGCATGGTTATATTTGATGTTGACATGTGCCCTGTGGTTCTGTATGTGTCATATATATTGATATGTGTGAATTGTCTGTAGATCGATATGCTTCCTATATGTTATGTTATGTTATTATATGTGATTTGTATGATAATAATTATGGTACGATGTGTTCAAGGATATGTTTGAGATAGGATACGAGAAGGATGCACAAAACAAAATGTAACGATAGAAGTAAGTTACGTTCATGAAACGTTAAGGTCAGGCTACATACCGGAGTGCTATGGATAGGATAGATTGATGAAAGAACACGGTTAGGTTATGGGTAGAAAGGGATAGGTTTGTGATAGATTGATAGAACGATAGTGTTATGGTAAGTTAGAGAACGATAGAAGGGTTTATGTTATGACCTGTTTATGATATGGTACATTGTATGCTAGATTATTGTGCTTAAGTACAAAACCATGTGAACGTGAATGTATGTTATGCATGCTGCTTAGTTGATGTGCTATGAATGCATGTGACGATGTGTGGCCCTTGTACGATTATGGCTTGTTATATGAGTATTGGAATGTAACTGAATGAATTGTATGACATGAAATACGGTAAATCGCATGATACATAACCCCGCTAGGAATATGTATGATATGTAACGAAATGAGAATGAGAATGACATGTAAGCATGAAAACGTGACACGGGGTTATGTTCATTAAATGATGACTGTAGGATTAGTGGGACCTCATGCATATTGTGTGATCATGCATCTGGGGGATACCCCTATCCCATCACGAGGGTACGGACGCGTACATCCAAATGGCAGGACAACGATCGTTATGCTCTGTATAGCGCTGCCATGACGGTTTTAGTTTTAACGGGTCCCGGTGGGCCCCTAGAGCATGCCTACCAGCTAGGGACAGTGGCCCAGCGGTGTGCGAATTAGTTGGTGAGCCCATACTCGCACGTATGGGCTGCGTGTAGAGTATATGGTACACGTCCACGATTACCTTTTAGGATTACACTGTTGGGAAAACGAAATGAAACGAAACGAAACGAAAAAGAAACGGAACGAAATGAAACGAAACGAAAGATAGGTCCCATCATTTCATTGCATGTGATTGTTGCATTTAACCCCAATAGTGGGGTCACTTACTGAGTATTTCTTTAAATACTCAAGCCATGTGCTACTACATTTTTTAGGTTAAGGCAAGGCATTCCTGTACGGCTGACGACGGCATCGCAACTCGAGATCATGGCACATGCATAGGATAGTGGCATTTATTTTCTTAGATTTAGGATAGAATAGGATGTTTTAAACTTAAATATTTATTTATTTTATTTCGAGTCTTTTGTTGTGTCATTTTAAAGATGTTTTCGAAACACGTAAGTCCATGGCTGTGTTTTAAGATAAAGGTTATGTTTTATGAAATTTAAATGAAGTTTTCCGCATTTAATGTTTATGGTATGTATACAGTAGCGACCTTAAATCAAGTAGAAAATTTTGGGTCGTTACATATGAAGTCTGAAGTAGGAGCAACAATACGGAATAAGAATCGAGAAAGGTCGATCCTCCAATTGAAGACAATAAACGTTTAGATTATGGGTCTCCTACTCTCAGATTTCTTCCAAATTCGAGAACAATCCTCCACAATTTCTCTGCAAACTTATTCCTACCGTTTTTCAACAAGATTACCCACAAGTTCTATGAAGGGATAGAGTGCTGAAAGTGCCTAGAAACCATTCCCCTAATTCAATCAGCCATTGAAGAACTTCAAGAAAAACTTGAAAATCTAATTCGAGGATACATGATGACTCGTCAGGCAAGAATGATTCCAATCTATTTCTGCACCTCCAAGGAATGCTTCCATAGAAGACCACGAAGAAAAATAACCTCGAGAGCGTGCCGAATTGAAAGAAATAGGTTTCGAAATTAAATTGGGGATAAGAGTTCCTATCTACGGTCTATTTTCCATCAAATTAAGGATTCCTCTAGCTTTAGAGGAAGAAGTTGAGTAAACTTGATGAAGGAATCGAGAGCTGAAACGTCGTAGAATAAGCTACCCACGAGATCGAAAATCTGGCATTTCGAGTGATTTGCATACCGAGAACGATTTCTGGAAATTAAGGTCCACTCAAAGACGTTCCTCCAAACCAATTCCTTTAGCCTGAAGATAGGATATGGAAGAGGTTCAATGAAGAAATAGGGCCTTGAAACCCCTAGAATCGACTACCCAATAAGAAATCCTTTGTTTTATCTCTAGCGATAAATCAGATTTTGGATGAACTTTGGTAACGAATATCTTAGGCTACGATCCACGAGAAGTTATCAAATAAATCCCTAGCCCTTTCTTGTAATATCCATCTTTAAGTTTCACGAAGAAATCGAGGAGAGAAACGCTGTAAATGTGGCTGTACAGGCCAAGTTTCAGATGGCGGCGATGCGAAAAAAAAGTCACATCTTCTTCCTGTTCAGAGGAAGAAAACGATGATACGGCCAGTTCAACTGAGCTGTCCAAGTCAAATCAAAATTTGACCTTTTCTCGGGTTTTCTCAGTAGATCTTATTTTATGAAATGTTTTATGAATCCTTATCCCGAGAGGTTATATAAGGTAATAAAGTTTGGGAGTTATTGGAAAACTTTAGTTAGCGAAACTAAGATATGGGAGAAAATGCTCGTCACCATCCATATAACTTTACCTCCTAGGATAACTAAAGTGGTATCCCTGAAATAATAGATTCCCCAGATGTACCCTTGGTCTCTAATAGATACTACGTTATGCATAAACCTCGGATCACCAAGAATTCAAGAAATCACCTAGGTTAATGCAAACATCATCCTTAACAAGTTGCTAGGATCCATGCGGAGTAACCATTATCTCACTTCAAGAAGTGTACTGCGAGGCCCCTATTTCTCTTTAGGTGGGATGCTATGGTATATGTATCATGAGCAGGATTCCATGATGAACTTATTATCTCCCTCACCTAAATGAGATGCCCTGCACAACGATTTGCTAGCAGGATGCCACGATTATGACAACGCCACCTATGCACTCATGGGGAGAAAATGAAGAGTTACTTCGGAAGAATTTTTATGGTTAAAATACGATGCATGACATGACAACCTCTAAGGTTTAGTTCCTGTAAAATGAAACAAGAAGTCATATCCTAGCTCAAGGCTTAGACATGTTCATGAAGCCTTGGAAGGCATGAAGCGGAGCAAGTTCGAAATAACTCAAGAATGTTACATTACCAACTATTTTATGTAAGGTCTATTTTATATGAGATGAGAATAAATTCAATTCAAGTTGGTTGGAGCAAGTTTGAAACCTAAAACTCATGCTAGTTATTATGGGTTCAAATGATTCAACAAGTAACACCCTTTTGTTTTAAAATGTCGGGTGTTGTTGTTACTTATTCTATGTTTTCGCGTCATTTCATAAAGGTCCTAGGTCATTTCATAAAGGTCCTACTAGGAGTTGAACCCAAGTCGTTGGATTCAAATTCCAAAGTGCTAACCACTACACCATAAAATCCCTTATAAAAATTTATTTTGGAATGATTTTCCTATTTTATGCAGATTCCACAAGAAGAGAGGTCCTATAACGAGTCAAACTCAAGTTATTGGATTCAAAGTTCTAGAGATGTTTTTATCTAACTCGTTGTGATCTTGAGCACCTTTAGAGTGGTTGAAGAAGTAACCCTCCAGTGTTGATTGAAGCTCTCGGAGAACATGTAATTTTATATATTTCTTATAGTTAATTTATATATTGTTGTATATTACAAACAAATTAAAATAATACTTTACATCCCAATCTTTCTTTCGCCCGTGCAAAACTTAACATGAAAACTATATTATTTCAATATTCACTCGAGAAACAAGGGGTGAAAACTATATTATTTCAAACCCTCCATTATTGCTTCTATTTTGCATGAAAATGCTTCCACTAAATCATGTTGTTAACTAGGTTGTTTGGTTTGGTTCAATTCTTGGGTCCACTAGATTGAATCGACCTAGATCAATTAAACTCTTGATAATATAAAAATCATAAGTTTCTTAAATTACGTTAACTTAAAAGTTTTAACCCCTAATTTTTTTTAGAATTTTTAGCTTTGTTTCTAGTTGATCTCTAAATGCTTAGAAGTATCTCATAAGACTTCTATTTAAGGAACTTTTCTCGATAAAAGAGGTAAGACTTCAGGTTTATTATTAAGGAATTTCAAAATGAGTGATTTGATATATCATAGAGGACAAAAATATTTATTTGTTTCAAATATTGTTGACCATTCTTTTTTGTCAAGTATTTTGAATATTATCATTGTGAATTACTAATGGCATTAGATTGAATCTCATTAATAACAATATCCCACTCAGGTAAAGATGACATCAAAATTTATACTTTAATTTTATCTTCAAAATTTATTTCCACTTGACTCAAATGACTGGTAATCATAATAGTCACCCGTGCACAAATATTTACAACCTTAAAAGGTAAAAATTATAAGGAGTACAAGAGAAGAGTGCTTAAAATAGTTTCAAAATATAGAAAAAAAAAATAGTAGGAATTGGTTAAAGTCAACATCCATTGATCACTTATGGCACACCACAACACAGATCAGGGTAACATTTTTTTTCTCTTCAATAGTAATAAAATAGTAATAATAGTTTCTTTTGGAGATAGTGGTATCGTGAATAGAAATAAAATAGAAATAAAATAGTAATCGATCTGATCCCCGTACCTCTCGCATGTTTAATAGAGCATCAATAAATCTAAAGATGCAGGGTATCGATCCCCATACCTCTCACATGCAAAGCGAGTGCTCTACCATCTAAGCTATATCCCCACAATTCTTATGTCACAAAGTCCTAAACATCTCTTCAACAGTAATAGTGAAAATGAAAAACTATCTCGGCTCATTATGTCTTGAATAAGAAAAAATTTAAAAGAAATAATATATTTAGTAATCGATTCAATTGGAGATGCAAGGTATTGATCCCCGTACTTTCCACATGGGAAATGAACGCTCTACCATTTGAACTACATCCCTGTGATTCTTACACCAGAAAACCCTAAACGTCCCTTCATCAATAATTGTGAAAATAAAAAAGTATCTTTGCATATTATGTCATAAATAAGGAAATATTTAATAGAAATAAAATATTAATAATAAATAGTTTCTTTTGGAGATGCGAGGTATCGATCCTGTACCTCTTGTATGCTAAGTCGTACCTCTCGCATGCTAAGCGAAGCTACATCCCCACAATTCTTGCATTACAAAACCCTAAATTTTCCATCATCAATAATAGTGAAAATGAAGAAATATCGCTACTCTACCTGTCATGAATAAGGAAAAATTGAAAAGAAATAATTTTCAATAATATATTTAATAATAGATAGTTTTATTTTGGAGATGCATGGTATCTATCCCCGTAACTCTCGCATGCAAAGCAAGCGGTCTACCATTTGAGCTACATCCCCACGATTCTTATGTCACAAAATCCTAAACGTCTCGTCATCAATAATAGTGACATGAAAAACTATCC
>NW_019268755.1:0-7679 GCF_002738365.1 Cucurbita moschata
TCTCAACGGGGAAAAAAGTTCCTAAGATAACACCTATGGAATTTGAGTGCAAAATGGCCCGGAAGCGAAAGTGAAAAAAATTCATATTTGATCCATTTATATGTGTAAGATTATTAAACTAGAGCGTTTCCTTACAGATTCGTCAAAAAACATCGAAAGAAACAAAGGTTTTTCAGATAGTTATTCGGGTGCCTCCACGAGGGTCTTTCCATAAGGGTTGAGGTTGTGAAGTCTTGTCGACACGAGTAAATGTTTTTATTTTTCCATATTTCAAGCTTAGGACAATCTTTAGTGGCTATGGTATAATTCTAAAACGAGAAAACAACTTTTCAGATCGAGTTAACGACCCTGTCTCAACGGGGAAAAAAGTTCCTAAGTTAACACCTATGGAATTTGAGTGCAAAATGGACCTGAAGCGAAAGTGAAAAAAATTCGTATTCAAGCCATTTATATGTGTAAGATTCTTAAACTAGAGCGTTTCCTTACAGATTCGTCGAAAAACATCGAAAGAAACAAAGGTTTTTCAGATAGTGATTCGGGTGCCTCTACGAGGGTCTTTCCATGAGGGTTGAGGTTGTGAAGTCTTGTCGACACGAGTAAATGTTTTCTTTCTTCCATATTTCAAGCTTAGGACAATCTTTGGTGGCTATGGTATGATTCTAAAATGAGAAAACACATTTTCAGATCGAGTTAACGACCCTGTCTCAACGGGGAAAAAAGTTCCTAAGTTAACACCTATGGAATTTGAGTGCGAAATGGCCCGGAAGCGAAAGTGAAAAAAATTCGTATTTGAGCCATTTATATGTGTAAGATTCTTAAACTAGAGCGTTTCCTTACAGATTCGTCGAAAAACATCGAAAGAAACAAAGGTTTTTCAGATAGTGATTCGGGTGCCTCCACGAGGGTCTTTCCATGAGGGTTGAGGTTGTGAAGTCTTGTCGACACGAGTAAATGTTTTTATTCTTCCATATTTCAAGCTTAGGACAATCTTTAGTGGCTATGGTATGATTCTAAAACGAGAAAACAACTTTTCCGAACGAGTTAACGACCCTGTCTCAACGGGGAAAAAAGTTCCTAAGTTAACACCTATGGAATTTGAGTGCAAAATGGCCCGGAAGCGAAAGTGAAAAAAATTCGTATTTGAGCCATTTATATGTGTAAGATTCTTAAACTAGAGCATTTCCTTACAGATTCGTTGAAAAACATTGAAAGAAACAAAGGTTTTTCAGATAGTGATTCGGGTGCAACCACGAGGGTCTTTCCTTGAGGGTTGATGTTGTGAAGTCTTGTCGACACGAGTAAATGTTTTTTTTCTTCCATATTTCAAGCTTAGGACAATCTTTAGAGGATATGGTATGATACTAAAACGAGAAAACAACTTTTCAGATCGAGTTAACGACCCTGTCTCAACGGGGAAAAAAGTTCCGAAGTTAACACCTATGGAATTTGAGTGCAAAATGGCCCGGAAGCGAAAGTGAAAAAAATTCATATTTGAGCCATTTATATGTGTAAGATTCTTAAACTAGAGCGTTTCCTTACAGATTCGTCGAAAAACATCGAAAGAAACAAAGGTTTTTCAGATAGTGATTCGGGTGCCTCCACGAGGGTCTTTCCATGAGGGTTGAGGTTGTGAAGTCTTGTCGACACGAGTTAATGTTTTTTTTCTTCCATATTAGAAGCTTAGGACAATCTTTAGTGGGTATGGTATGATACTAAAACGAGAAAACAACTTTTCAGATCGAGTTAACGACCCTGTCTCAACGGGGAAAAAAGTTCCTAAGTTAACACCTATGGAATTTGAGTGCAAAATGGCCCGGAAGCGAAAGTGAAAAAAATTCGTATTTGAGCCATTTATATGTGTAAGATTCTTAAACTAGTGCGTTTCCTTAAAGATGCGTCGAAAAACATCGAAAGGAACAAAGGTTTTTCAGATAGTGATTCGAGTGCCTCCACGAGGGTCTTTCCATGAGGGTTGAGGTTGTGAAGTCTTGTCGACACGAGTTAATGTTTTTTTTCTTCCATATTAGAAGCTTAGGACAATCTTTAGTGGGTATGGTATGATACTAAAACGAGAAAACAACTTTTCAGATCGAGTTAACGACCCTGTCTCAACAGGGAAAAAAGTTCCTAATTTAACACCTATGGAATTTGAGTGCAAAATGGCCCGGAAGCAAAAGTGAAAAAAATTTGTATTTGAGCCATTTATATGGGTAAGATTCTTAAACTAGAGCGTTTCCTTACAGATTCGTCGAAAAACATCGAAAGAAACAAAGGTTTTTCAGATAGTGATTCGGGTGCCTCCACGAGGGTCTTTCCATGAGGGTTGAGGTTGTGAAGTCTTGTCGACACGAGTAAATGTTTTTTTTCTTCCATATTTCAAGCTTAGGACAATCTTTAGTGGATATGGTATGATACTAAAACGAGAAAACACATTTTCAGATCGAGTTAACGACCCTGTCTCAACGGGGAAAAAAGTTCCTAAGTTAACACCGATGGAATTTGAGTGCGAAATGGGCCGGAAGCGAAAGTGAAAAAAATTCGTATTTGAGCCATTTATATGTGTAAGATTCTTAAACTAGAGTGTTTCCTTACAGATTCGTCGAAAAACATCGAAAGAAACAAAGGTTTTTCAGATAGTGATTCGGGTGCCTCCACGAGGGTCTTTCCATGAGGGTTGAGGTTGTGAAGTCTTGTCGACACAAGTAAATGTTTTTATTCTTCCATATTTCAAGCTTAGGACAATCTTTAGTGGCTATGGTATGATTCTAAAACGAGAAAACAACTTTTCAGAACGAGTTAACGACCCTGTCTCAACGGGGAAAAAAGTTCCTAAGTTAACACCTATGGAATTTGAGTGCAAAATGGCCCGGAAGCAAAAGTGAAAAAAAATCGTATTTGAGCCATTTATATGTGTAAGATTCTTAAACTAGAGCGTTTCCTTAAAGATTCGTCGAAAAACATCGAAAGGAACAAAGGTTTTTCAGATAGTGATTCGGGTGCCTCCACGAGGGTCTTTCCATGGTGGTTGAGGTTGTGAAGTCTTGTCGACACGAGCAAATGTTTTTTTTCTTCGATATTTTAAGGTTAGGACAATCGGGAGTGGATATGGTATGATACTAAAACGAGAAAACAACTTTTCAGATCGAGTTAACGACCCTGTCTCAACGGGAAAAAAAGTTCCTAAGTTAACACCTATGGAATTTGAGTGCAAAATGGCCAGGAAGCGAAAGTGAAAAAAATTCATATTTGAGCAATTTATATGTGTAAGATTCTTAAACTAGAGCGTTTCCTTACAGATTCGTCGAAAAACATCGAAAGAAACAAAGGTTTTTCAGATAGTGATTCAGTGCCTCCACGAGGGTCTTTCCATGAGGGTTGATGTTGTGAAGTCTTGTCGACACGAGTAAATGTTTTTTTTCTTCCATATTTCAAGCTTAGGACAATGTTTAGTGGATATGGTATGATACTAAAACGAGAAAACAACTTTTCAGATCGAGTTAACGACCCTGTCTCATCGGGGAAAAAAGTTCCTAAGTTAACACCTATGGAATTTGAGTGCAAAATGGCCCGGAAGCGAAAGTGAAAAAAATTCGTATTTGAGCCATTTATATGTGTAAGATTCTTAAACTAGAGCGTTTCCTTAAAGATTCGTCGAAAAACATCGAAAGGAACAAAGGTTTTTCAAATAGTGATTTGGGTTCCTCCACGAGGGTCTTTCCATGAGGGTTGAGGTTGTGAAGTCTTGTCGACACGAGTAAATGTCTTTTTTCTTCGATATTTTAAGCTTAGGACAATCGGGAGTGGATATGGTAAGATACTAAAACGAGAAAACAACTTTTCAGATCGAGTTAACGACCCTGTCTCAACGGGGAAAAAAGTTCCTAAGTTAACACCTATGGAATTTGAGTGCAAAATGGCCCGGAAGCGAAAGTGAAAAAAATTCGTATTTGAGCCATTTATATGTGTAAGATTCTTAAACTAGAGCGTTTCCTTACAGATTCGTCGAAAAACATCGAAAGAAACAAAGGTTTTTCAGATAGTGATTCGGTGCCTCCACGAGGGTCTTTCCATGAGGGTTGAGGTTGTGAAGTCTTGTTGACACGAGTAAATGTTTTTTTTCTTCCATCTTTCAAGCTTAGGACAATCATTAGTGGATATGGTATGATACTAAAACGAGAAAACAATTTTCAGATCGAGTTAACGACCCTGTCTCAACGGGGAAAAGAGTTCCTAAGTTAACACCTATGGAATTTGAGTGCAAAATGGCCCGGAAGCGAAAGTGAAAAAAATTCATATTTGAGCCATTTATATGTGTAAGATTCTTAAACTAGAGCGTTTCCTTACAGATTCGTCGAAAAACATCGAAAGAAACAAAGGTTTTTCAGATAGTGATTCGGGTGCCTCCACGAGGATCTTTCCATGAGGGTTGAGGTTGTGAAGTCTTGTCGACACGAGTAAATATTTTTTTTCTTCCATTTTTCAAGCTTAGGACAGTCTTTAGTGGATATAGTATGATACTAAAACGAGAAAACAACTTTTCAGATCGAGTTAACGACCCTATCTCAACGGGGAAAAAAGTTCCTAAGTTAACACCTATGGAATTTGAGTGCAAAATGGACGGAAGCGAAAGTGAAAAAAATTCGTATTTGAGCCATTTATATGTGTAAGTTTCTTAAACTAGAGCGTTTCCTTACAGATTCGTCGAAAAACATCGAAAGAAACAAAGGTTTTTCAGATTGTGATTCGGGTGCCTCAACGAGGGTCTTTCCATGAGGGTTGAGGTTGTGAAGTCTTGTCGACACGAGTAAATGTTTTTTTTCTTCCATATTTCAAGTTTAGGACAATCTTTAGTGACTATGGTATGATACTAAAACGAGAAAACTACTTTTCAGATCGAGTTAACGACCCTGTCTCAACGGGGACAAAAGTTCGTAAGTTAACACCTATGGAATTTGAGTGCAAAATGGCCCGGAAGAGAAAGTGAAAAAAATTTGTATTTGAGCCATTTATATGTGTAAGATTCTTAAACTAGAGCGTTTCCTTACAGATTCGTCGAAAAACATCGAAAGAAACAAAGGTTTTTCAGATAGTGATTCGGGTGCCTCCACGAGGGTCTTTCCATGAGGGTTGAGGTTGTGAAGTCTTGTCGACACGAGTAAATGTTTTCTTTCTTCCATATTTCAAGCTTAGGACAATCTTTAGTGGCTATGGTATGATTCTAAAATGAGAAAACAACTTTTCAGATCGAGTTAACGACCCTGACTCAACGGGGAAAAAAGTTCCTAAGTTAACACCTATGGAATTTGAGTGCGAAATGGCCCGGAAGCGAAAGTGAAAAAAATTCGTATTTGAGCCATTTATATGTGTAAGATTCTTAAACTAGAGCGTTTCCTTACAGATTCGTCGAAAAACATCGAAAGAAACAAAGGGTTTTCAGATAGTGATTCGGGTGCCGCCACGAGGGTCTTTCCTTGAGGGTTGATGTTGTGAAGTCTTGTCGACACGAGTAAATGTTTTTTTTCTTCCATATTTCAAGCTTAGGACAATCTTTAGAGGATATGGTATGATACTAAAACGAGAAAACAACTTTTCAGATCGAGTTAACGACCCTGTCTCAACGGGGAAAAAAGTTCCTAAGTTAACACCTATTGAATTTGAGTGCAAAATGGCCCGGAAGCGAAAGTGAAAAAAATTCGTATTTGAGCCATTTATATGTGTAAGATTCTTAAAGATGAGCGTTTCCTTACAGATTCGTCGAAAAACATCGAAAGAAACAAAGGTTTTTCAGATAGTGATTCGGGTGCCTCCACGAGGGTCTTTCCATGAGGGTTGAGGTTGTGAAGTCTTGTCGACACGAGTAAATGTTTTTTTTCTTCCATATTTCAAGCTTAGGACAATCTTTAGAGGATATGGTATGATACTAAAATGAGAAAAGAACTTTTCAGATCTAGTTAACGACCCTGTCTCAACGGGGAAAAAAATTCCTAAGTTAACACCTATGGAATTTGAGTGCAAAATGGCCCGGAAGCGAAAGTGAAAAAAATTCATATTTGAGCCATTTATATGTGTAAGGTTCTTAAACTAGAGCGTTTCCTTACAGATTCGTCGATAAACATCGAAAGAAACAAAGGTTTTTCAGATAAGGATTCGGGTGCCTCCACGAGGGTCTTTCCATGAGGGTTGAGGTTGTGAAGTCTTGTCGACACGAGTAAATGTTTTTATTCTTCCATATTTCAAGCTTAGGACAATCTTTAGTGGCTATGGTATGATACTAAAACGAGAAAACAACTTTTCAGATCGAGTTAACGACCCTGTCTCAACGGGGAAAAAAGTTCCTAAGTTAACACCTATGGAATTTGAGTGCAAAATGGCCCGGAAGCGAAAGTGAAAAAAATTCGTATTTGAGCCATTTATATGTGTAAGATTCTTAAACTAGAGCGTTTCCTTACAGATTCGTCGAAAAACATCGAAAGAAACAAAGGTTTTTCAGATAGTGATTCGGGTGCCTCCACGAGGGTCTTTCCATGAGGGTTGAGGTTGTGAAGTCTTGTCGACACGAGTAAATGTTTTTATTCTTCCATATTTCAAGCTTAGGACAATCTTTAGTGGCTATGGTACGATTCTAAAACGAGAAAACAACTTTTCAGAACGAGTTAACGACCCTGTCTCAACGGGGAAAAAAGTTCCTAAGTTAACACCTATGGAATTTGAGTGCAAAATGGCCCGGAAGCGAAAGTGAAAAAAATTCGTATTTGAGCCATTTATATGTGTAAGATTCTTAAACTAGAGCGTTTCCTTAAAGATTCGTCGAAAAACATCGAAAGGAACAAAGGTTTTTCAAATAGTGATTCGGGTGCCTCCACGAGGGTCTTTCCATGGTGGTTGAGGTTGTGAAGTCTTGTCGACACGAGTAAATGTTTTTTTTCTTCCATATTTCAAGCTTAGGACAGTCTTTAGTGGATATGGTATGATACTAAAACGAGAAAACAACTTTTCAGATCGAGTTAACGACCCTGTCTCAACGGGGAAAAAAGTTCCTAAGTTAACACCTATGGAATTTGAGTGCAAAATGGCCCGGAAGCGAAAGTGAAAAAAATTCGTATTTGAGCCATTTATATGTGTAAGATTCTTAAACTAGAGCGTTTCCTTACAGATTCGTCGAAAAACATCGAAAGAAACAAAGGTTTTTCAGATAGTGATTCGGGTGCCTCCACGAGGGTCTTTCCATGAGGGTTGAGGTTGTGAAGTCTTGTCGACACGAGTAAATGTTTTTCTTCTTCCATATTTCAAGCTTAGGACAATCTTTAGTGGCTATGGTATGATTCTAAAACGAGAAAACAACTTTTCAGAACGAGTTAACGACCCTGTCTCAACGGGGAAAAAAGTTCCTAAGTTAACACCTATAGAATTTGAGTGCAAAATGGCCCGGAAGCGAAAGTGAAAAAAATTCGTATTTGAGCCATTTATATGTGTAAGATTCTTAAACTAGAGCGTTTCCTTACAGATTCGTCGAAAAACATCGAAAGAAACAAAGGTTTTTCAGATAGTGATTCGGTGCCTCCACGAGGGTCTTTCCATGAGGGTTGATGTTGTGAAGTCCTGTCGACACGATTAAATGTTTTTTTTCTTCCATATTTCAAGCTTAGGACAGTCTTTAGTGGATATGGTATGATACTAAA
>NW_019268755.1:8167-8340 GCF_002738365.1 Cucurbita moschata
TTGAGGTTGTGAAGTCTTGTCGACACGAGTAAATGTTTTTATTCTTCCATATTTCAAGCTTAGGACAATCTTTAGTGGCTATGGTATGATTCTAAAACGAGAAAACAACTTTTCAGATCGAGTTAACAACCCTGTCTCAACGGGGAAAAAAGTTCCTAAGTTAACACCTATGG
>NW_019268755.1:8382-12704 GCF_002738365.1 Cucurbita moschata
GTTCCTAAGTTAACACCTATGGAATTTGAGTGCAAAATGGCCCGGAAGCGAAAGTGAAAAAAATTCGTATTTGAGCCATTTATATGTGTAAGATTCTTAAACTAGAGCGTTTCCTTAAAGATTCGTCCAAAAACATCGAAAGGAACAAAGGTTTTTCAGATAGTGATTCGGGTGCCTCCACGTGGGTCTTTCCATGGTGGTTGAGGTTGTGAAGTCTTGTCGACACGAGTAAATATTTTTTTTCTTCGATATTTTAAGCTTAGGACAATCGGGAGTGGATATGGTATGATACTAAAACGAGAAAACAACTTTTCAGATCGAGTTAACGACCCTGTCTCAACGGGGAAAGAAGTTCGTAAGTTAACACCTATGGAATTTGAGTGCAAAATGGCCCGGAAGCGAAAGTAAAAAAAATTCATATTTGAGCCATTTATATGTGTAAGATTCTTAAACTAGAGCGTTTCCTTACAGATTCGTCGAAAAACATCGAAAGAAACAAAGGTTTTTCAGATAGTGATTCGGTGCCTCCACGAGGGTCTTTCCATGAGGGTTGATGTTGTGAAGTCCTGTCGACACGAGTAAATGTTTTTTTTCTTCCATATTTCAACCTTAGGACAGTCTTTAGTGGATATGGTATGATACTAAAACGAGAAAACAACTTTTCAGATCGAGTTAACGACCCTGTCTCAATGGGGAAAAAAGTTCCTAAGTTAACACCTATAGAATTTGAGTGCAAAATGGCCCGGAAGCGAAAGTGAAAAAAATTCGTATTTGAGTCATATATATGTGTAAGATTCTTAAACTAGAGCGTTTCCTTACAGATTCGTCGAAAAACATCGAAAGAAACAAAGGTTTTTCAGATAGTGATTCGGGTGCCTCCACGAGGGTCTTTCCATGAGGGTTGAGGTTGTGAAGTCTTGTCGACACGAGTAAATGTTTTTATTCTTCCATATTTCAAGCTTAGGACAATCTTTAGTGGCTATGGTATGATTCTAAAACGAGAAAACAACTTTTCAGAACGAGTTAACGACCCTGTCTCAACGGGGAAAAAAGTTCGTAAGTTAACACCTATGGAATTTGAGTGCAAAATGGCCCGGAAGCGAAAGTGAAAAAAATTCATATTTGAGCCATTTATATGTGTAAGATTCTTAAACTAGAGCGTTTCCTTACAGATTCGTCGAAAAACATCGAAAGAAACAAAGGTTTTTCAGATAGTGATTCGGTGCCTCCACGAGGGTCTTTCCATGAGGGTTGATGTTGTGAAGTCCTGTCGACACGATTAAATGATTTTTTTCTTCCATATTTCAAGCTTAGGACAATCGGGAGTGGATATGGTATGATACTAAAACGAGAAAACAACTTTTCAGATCGAGTTAACGACCCTGTCTCAACGGGGACAAAAGTTCGTAAGTTAACACCTATGGAATTTGAGTGCAAAATGGCCCGGAAGCGAAAGTGAAAAAAATTCGTATTTGAGCCATTTATATGTGTAAGATTCTTAAACTAGAGCGTTTCCTTAAAGATTCGTCGAAAAACATCGAAAGAAACAAAGGTTTTTCAGATAGTGATTCGGGTGCCTCCACGAGGGTCTTTCCATGAGGGTTGAGGTTGTGAAGTCTTGTCGACACGAGTAAATGTTTTTTTTCTTCCATATTTCAAGCTTAGGACAATCTTTAGTGGATATGGTATGATACTAAAACGAGAAAACAACTTTTCAGATCGAGTTAACGACCCTGTCTCAACGGGGAAAAAAGTTCCTAAGTTAACACCTATGGAATTTGAGTGCAAAATGGCCCGGAAGCGAAAGTGAAAAAAATTCGTATTTGAGCCATTTATATGTGTAAGATTCTTAAAGTTGAGCGTTTCCTTACAGATTCGTCGAAAAACATCGAAAGAAACAAAGGTTTTTCAGATAGTGATCCGGGTGCCTCCACGAGGGTCTTACCATGAGGGTTGAGGTTGTGAAGTCTTGTCGACACGAGTAAATGTTTTTTTTCTTCCATATTTCAAGCTTAGGACAATCTTTAGTGGATATGGTATGATACTAAAACGAGAAAACAACTTTTCAGATCGAGTTAACGACCCTGTCTCATCGGGGAAAAAAGTTCCTAAGTTAACACCTATGGAATTTGAGTGCAAAATGGCCCGGAAGCGAAAGTGAAAAAAATTCGTATTTGAGCCATTTATATGTGTAAGTTTCTTAAACTAGAGCGTCTCCTTACAG
The DNA here is from genome assembly GCF_002738365.1 of Cucurbita moschata. Taxonomy (NCBI): domain Eukaryota; kingdom Viridiplantae; phylum Streptophyta; class Magnoliopsida; order Cucurbitales; family Cucurbitaceae; genus Cucurbita; species Cucurbita moschata. The sequence goes on from NW_019268755.1 coordinate 10,607, forward strand.
ATTCGTCGAAAAACATCGAAAGAAACAAAGGTTTTTCAGATAGTGATTCGGGTGCCTCCACGAGGGTCTTTCCATGAGGGTTGAGGTTGTGAAGTTTTGTCGACACGAGTAAATGTTTTTTTTCTTCCATTTTTCAAGCTTAGGACAATCTTTAGTGGATATGGTATGATACTAAAACGAGAAAACAACTTTTCAGATCGAGTTAACGACCCTGTCTCAACGGGCAAAAAAGTTCCTATGTTAACACCTATGGATTTTGAGTGCAAAATGGCCCGGAAGCGAAAGTGAAAAATATTCGTATTTTAACCATTTATATGTGTAAGATTCTTAAACTAGAGCGTTTCCTTACAGATTCGTCGAAAAACATCGAAAGAAACAAAGGTTTTTCAGATAGTGATTCGGGTGCCTCCATGAGGGTTGAGGTTGTGAAGTCTTGTCGACACGAGTAAATGTTTTTTTTCTTCCATATTACAAGCTTAGGACAATCTTTACTGGATATGGTATGATACTAAAACGAGAAAACAACTTTTCAGATCGAGTTAACGACCCTGTCTCAACGGGGAAAAAAGTTCCTATGTTAACACCTATGGAATTTGAGTGCAAAATGGCCCGGAAGCGAAAGTGAAAAAAATTCGTATTTGAGCCATTTATATGTGTAAGTTTCTTAAACTAGAGCGTTTCCTTACAGATTCGTCGAAAAACATCGAAAGAAACAAAGGTTTTTCAGATAGTGATTCGGTGCCTCCACGAGGGTCTTTCCATGAGGGTTGAGGTTGTGAAGTCTTGTCGACACGAGTAAATGTTTTTTTTCTTCCATATTTCAAGCTTAGGACAATCTTGACCCTGTCTCAAATGATACTAAAACGAGAAAACAACTTTTCAGATCGAGTTAACGACCCTGTCTCAACGGGGAAAAAAGTTCCTATGTTAACACCTGTGGAATTTGAGTGCAAAATGGCCCGGAAGCGAAAGTGAAAAAAATTCGTACTTGAGCCATTTATATGTGTAAGTTTCTTAAACTAGAGCGTTTCCTTACAGATTCGTCAAAAAACATCGAAAGAAACAAAGGTTTTTCAGATAGTGATTCGGGTTCCTCCACGAGGGCCTTTCCATGAGGGTTGAGGTTGTGAAGTCTTGTCGACACGAGTAAATGTTTTTTTTCTTCCATATTTCAAGTTTAGGATAATCTTTAGTGACTATGGTATGATACTAAAATGAGAAAACTACTTTTCAGATCCAGTTAACGACCCTGTCTCAACGGGGAAAAAAGTTCCTAAGTTAACACCTATGGAATTTGAGTGCAAAATGGCCCGGAAGCGAAAGTGAAAAAAATTCGTATTTGAGCCATTTATATGTGTAAGATTCTTAAAGTTGAGCGTTTCCTTACAGATTCGTCGAAAAACATCGAAAGAAACAAAGGTTTTTCAGATAGTGATTCGGGTGCCTCCACGAGGGTCTTTCCATGAGGGTTGAGGTTGTGAAGTCTTGTCGACACGAGTAAATGTTTTTTTTCTTCCATATTTCAAGCTTAGGACAATCTTTAGTGGATATGGTATGATACTAAAACGAGAAAACAACTTTTCAGATCGAGTTAACGACCCTGTCTCAACGGGGAAAAAAGTTCCTAAGTTAACACCTATGGAATTTGAGTGCAAAATGGCCCGGAAGCGAAAGTGAAAAAAATTCGTATTTGAGCCATTTATATGTGTAAGATTCTTAAAATAGAGCATTTCCTTACAGATTCGTCGAAAAACATCGAAAGAAACAAAGGTTATTCACATAGTGATTCGGTGCCTCCACGAGGGTCTTTCCATGAGGGTTGAGGTTGTGAAGTCTTGTCGACACGAGTAAATGTTTTTTTTCTTCCATATTAGAAGCTTAGGACAATCTTTAGTGGATATGGTATGATACTAAAACGAGAAAACAACTTTTCAGATCGAGTTAACGACCCTGTCTCAACGGGGAAAAAATTTCCTAAGTTAACACCTATTGAATTTGAGTGCAAAATGGCCCTGAAGCGAAAGTGAAAAAAATTCGTATTTAAGCCATTTATATGTGTAAGATTCTTAAACTAGAGCGTTTCCTTACAGATTCGTCG
>NW_019268755.1:12842-21742 GCF_002738365.1 Cucurbita moschata
AAAAAAATTCGTATTTAAGCCATTTATATGTGTAAGATTCTTAAACTAGAGCGTTTCCTTACAGATTCGTCGCAAAACATCGAAAGAAACAAAGGTTTTTCAGATAGTGATTCGGGTGCCTCTACGAGGGTCTTTCCATGAGGGTTGAGGTTGTGAAGTCTTGTCGACACGAGTAAATATTTTGTTTCTTCCATATTTCAAACTTAGGACAATCTTTAGTGGCTATGGTATGATTCTAAAATGAGAAAACAACTTTTCAGATCGAGTTAACGACCGTGTCTCAACGGGGAAAAAAGTTCCTAAGTTAACACCTATGGAATTTGAGTGCGAAATGGCCCGGAAGCGAAAGTGAAAAAAATTCGTATTTGAGCCATTTATATGTGTAAGATTATTAAACTAGAGCATTTCCTTACAGATTCATCGAAAAACATCGAAAGAAACAAAGGTTTTTAAAATTATTAAACTAGAGCATTTCCTTACAGATTCATCGAAAAACATCGAAAGAAACAAAGGTTTTTAAAATAGTGATTCGGGTGCCGCCACGAGGGACTATCCTTGAGGGTTGAGGTTGTGAAGTCTTGTCGACACGAGTAAATGTTTTTTTTCTTCCATAATAGAAGCTTAGGAAAATCTTTAGTGGATATGGTAAAATACTAAAACGAGAAAACAACTTTTCAGATCGAGTTAACGACCCTGTCTCAACGGGGAAAAAAGTTCCTATGTTAACACCTATGGAATTTGAGTGCAAAATGGCCCGGAAGCGAAAGTTAAAAAAATTCGTATTTGAGCAATTTATATGTGTAACTTTCTAAAACAAGAGCGTTTCCTTACAGATTCGTCGAAAAACATCGAAAGAAACAAAGGTTTTTCAGATAGTGATTCGGGTGCCTCCACGAGGGTCTTTCGACGAGGGTTGAGGTTGTGAAGTCTTGTCGACACGAGTAAATGTTTTTTTTCTTCCATATTAGAAGCTTAGGAAAATCTTTAGTGGATATGGTATGATACTAAAACGAGAAAACAACTTTTTAGATCGAGTTAACGACCCTGTCTCAACGGGGAAAAAAGTTCCTAAGTTAACACCTATGGAATTTGAGTGCAAAATGGCCCGGAAGCGAAAGTGAAAAAAATTCGTATTTGAGCCATTTATATGTGTAAGATTCTTAAACTAAAGCGTTTCCTTACAAATTCGTCGAAAAACATCGAACGAAACAAAGGTTTTTCAGATAGTGATCCGGGTGCCTCCACGAGGGTCTTTCCATGAGGGTTGAGGTTGTGAAGTCTTGTCGACACGAGTAAATGTTTTTTTTCTTCCATATTTCAAGCTTAGGACAATCTTTAGTGGCTATGGTATGATACTAAAACGAGAAAACTACTTTTCAGATCGAGTTAACGACCCTGTCTCAACGGGGACAAAAGTTCCTAAGTTAACACCTATGGAATTTGAGTGCAAAATGGCCCGGAAGAGAAAGTGAAAAAAATTCGTATTTGAGTCATATATATCTGTAAGATTCTTAAACTAGAGCGTTTCCTTACAGATTCGTCGAAAAACATCGAAAGAAACAAAGGTTTTTCAGATAGTTATTCGGGTGCCTCCACGAGGGTCTTTCCATGAGGGTTGAGGTTGTGAAGTCTTGTCGACACGAGTAAATGTTTTTTTTCTTCCATATTTCAAGCTTAGGACAATGTTTAGTGGCTATGGTATGATACTAAACGAGAAAACTACTTTTCAGATCGAGTTAACGACCCTGTCTCAACTGGGATAAAAGTTCCTAAGTTAACATCTATGGAATTTGAGTGCAAAATGGCCCGGAAGCGAAAGTGAAAAAAATTCGTATTTGAGCCATTTATATGTGTAAGATTCTTAAACTAGAGCGTTTCCTTACAGATTCGTCGAAAAACATCGAAAGAAACAAAGGTTTTTCAGATAGTGATTCGGGTGCCTCCACGAGGGTCTTTCCATGAGGGTTGAGGTTGTGAAGTCTTGTCGACACGAGTAAATGTTTTTTTTCTTCCATATTTCAAGCTTAGGACAATCTTTAGTGGATATGGTATGATACTAAAACGAGAAAACAACTTTTCAGATCGAGTTAACGACCCTGTCTCAACGGGGAAAAAAGTTCCTAAGTTAACACCTATGGAATTTGAGTGCAAAATGGCCCGGAAGCGAAAGTGAAAAAAATTCGTATTTGAGCCATTTATATGTGTAAGATTCTTAAACTAGAGCGTTTCCTTACAGATTCGTCGAAACACATCGAAATAAACAAAGGTTTTTCAGATAGTGATTCGGGTGCCTCTACGAGGGTCTTTCCATTAGGATTGAGGTTGTGAAGTCTTGTCGACACGAGTAAATGTTTTTTTTCTTCCATATTTCAAGCTTAGGACAATCTTTAGTGGCTATGGTATGATACTAAAACGAGAAAACTACTTTTCAGATCGAGTTAACGACCCTGTCTCAACGGGGACAAAAGTTCCTAAGTTAACATCTATGGAATTTGAGTGCAAAATGGCCCGGAAGCGAAAGTGAAAAAAATTCGTATTTGAGCTATTTATATGTGTAAGATTCTTAAACTAGAGCGTTTCCTTACAGAATCGTCGAAAAACATCGAAAGAAACAAATGTTTTTCACATAGTGATTCGGTGCCTCCACGAGGGTCTTTCCATGAGGGTTGAGGTTGTGAAGTCTTGTCGACACGAGTAAATGTTTTTTTTCTTCCATATTAGAAGCTTAGGACAATCTTTAGTGGATATGGTATGATACTAAAATGAGAAAACAACTTTTCAGATCGAGTTAACGACCCTGTCTCAACGGGGAAAAAAGTTCCTAAGTTAACACCTATGGAATTTGAGTGCAAAATGGCCCGGAAGCGAAAGTGAAAAAAATTCGTATTTGAGCCATTTATATGTGTAAGATTCTTAAACTAGAGCGTTTCCTTACAGATTCGTCGAAAAACATCGAAAGAAACAAAGGTTTTTCAGATAGTGATTCGGGTGCCTCTACGAGGGTCTTTCCATGAGGGTTGAGGTTGTGAAGTCTTGTCGACACGAGTAAATGTGTTCTTTCTCCCATATTTCAAACTTAGGACAATCTTTAGTGGCTATGGTATGATTCTAAAATGAGAAAACAACTTTTCAGATCGAGTTAACGACCCTGTCTCAACGGGGAAAAAAGTTCCTAAGTTAACACCTGTGGAATTTGAGTGCGAAATGGCCCGGAAGCGAAAGTGAAAAAAATTCGTATTTGAGCCATTTATATGTGTAAGATTCTTAAACTAGAGCATTTCCTTACAGATTCGTCGAAAAACATCGAAAGAAACAAAAGTTTTTAAAATAGTGATTCGGGTGCTGCCACGAGGGACTATCCTTGAGGGTTGAGGTTGTGAAGTCTTGTCGACACGAGTAAATGTTTTTTTCTTCCATATTAGAAGCTTAGGAAAATCTTTAGTGGCTATGGTATGATACCAAAACGAGAAAACTACTTTTCAGATCGAGTTAAAGACCCTGTCTCAACGGGGACAAAAGTTCGTAAGTTAACACCTATGGAATTTGAGTGCAAAATGGCCCGGAAGAGAAAGTGAAAAAAATTTGTATTTGAGCCATTTATATGTGTAAGATTCTTAAACTAGAGCGTTTCCTTACAGATTCGTCGAAAAACATCGAAAGAAACAAAGGTTTTTCAGATAGTGATTCGGGTGCCTCCACGAGGGTCTTTCCATGAGGGTTGAGGTTGTGAAGTCTTGTCGACACGAGTAAATGTTTTTTTTCTTCCATATTTCAAGCTTAGGACAATCTTTAGTGGATATGGTATGATACTAAAACGAGAAAACAACTTTTCAGATCGAGTTAACGACCCTGTCTCAACGGGGAAAAAAGTTCCTAAGTTAACACCTATGGAATTTGAGTGCAAAATGGCCCGGAAGCGAAAGTGAAAAAAATTCGTAGTTGAGCCATTTATATGTGTAAGATTCTTAAACTAGAGCGTTTCCTTACAGATTCGTCGAAAAACATCGAAAGAAACAAAGGTTTTTCGCATAGTGATTCGGTGCCTCCACGAGGGTCTTTCCATGAGGGTTGAGGTTGTGAAGTCTTGTCGACACGAGTAAATGTTTTTTTTCTTCCATATTAGAAGCTTAGGACAATCTTTAGTGGATATGGTATGATACTAAAATGAGAAAACAACTTTTCAGATCGAGTTAACGACCCTGTCTCAACGGGGAAAAAAGTTCCTAAGTTAACACCTATTGAATTTGAGTGCAAAATGGCCCTGAAACGAAAGTGAAAAAAATTCGTATTTAAGCCATTTATATGTGTAAGATTCTTAAACTAGAGCGTTTCCTTACAGATTCGTCGAAAAACATCGAAAGAAACAAAGGTTTTTCAGATAGTGATACGGGTGCCTCTACGAGGGTCTTTCCATGAGGGTCTAGGTTGTGAAGTCTTGTCGACACGAGTAAATGTTTTCTTTCTCCCATATTTCAAACTTAGGACAATCTTTAGTGGCTATGGTATGATTCTAAAATGAGAAAACAACTTTTCAGATCGAGTTAACGACCCTGTCTCAACGGGGAAAAAAGTTCCTAAGTTAACACCTATGGAATTTGAGTGCAAAATGGCCCGGAAGCGAAAGTGAAAAAAATTCGTATTTGAGCCATTTATATGTGTAAGATTCTTAAACTAGAGCATTTCCTTACAGATTCGTCGAAAAACATCGAAAGAAACAAAGGTTTTTAAAATAGTGATTCGGGTGCCGCCACGAGGGACTATCCTTGAGGGTTGAGGTTGTGAAGTCTTGTCGACACGAGTAAATGTTTTTTTTCTTCCATATTAGAAGCTTAGGAAAATCTTTAGTGGATATGGTAAAATTCTAAAACGAGAAAACAACTTTTCAGATCGAGTTAACGACCCTGTCTCAACGGGGAAAAAAGTTCCTAAGTTAACACCTATGGAATTTGAGTGCAAAATGGCCCGTAAGCGAAAGTGAAAAAAATTCATATTTGAGCCATTGATATGTGTAAGATTCTTAAACTAGAGCGTTTCCTTACAGATTCGTCGAAAAACATCGAAAGAAACAAAGGTTTTTCAGATAGTGATTCGGGTGCCTCTACGAAGGTCTTTCCATGAGGGTTGAGGTTGTGAAGTCGTGTCGACACGAGTAAATGTTTTTTTTCTTCCATATTTCAAGCTTAGGACAATCTTTAGTGGCTATGGTATGATACTAAAACGAGAAAACTACTTTTCAGATCGAGTTAACGACCCTGTCTCAACGGGGACAAAAGTTCCTAAGTTAACATCTATGGAATTTGAGTGCAAAATAGCCCGGAAGCGAAAGTGAAAAAAATTCGTATTTGAGCCATTTATATGTGTAACTTTCTTAAACTAGAGCGTTTCCTTACAGATTCGTCGAAAAACATCGAAAGAAACAAAGGTTTTTCAGATAGTTATTCGGGTGCCTCCACGAGGGTCTTTCCATGAGGGTTGAGGTTGTGAAGTCTTGTCGACACGAGTAAATGTTTTTTTTCTTCCATATTTCAAGCTTAGGACAATCTTTCGTGGCTATGGTATGATACTAAAACGAGAAAACTACTTTTCAGATCGAGTTAACAAACCTGTCTCAACGGGGACAAAAGTTCCTAAGTTAACATCTATGGAATTTGAGTGCAAAATGGCCCGGAAGCGAAAGTAAAAAAAATTCGTATTTGAGCCATTTATATGTGTAAGATTCTTAAACTAGAGCGTTTCCTTACAGATTCGTCGAAAAACATCGAAAGAAACAAAGGTTTTTCAGATAGTGATTCGGTGCCTCCACGAGGGTCTTTCCATGAGGGTTGACGTTGTGAAGTCTTGTCGACACGAGTAAATGTTTTTTTTCTTCCATATTTCAAGCTTAGGACAATCTTTAGTGGATATGGTATGATACTAAAACGAGAAAATAACTTTTCAGATCGAGTTAACGACTTTGTCTCAACAGGGAAAAAAGTTCATAAGTTAACACCTATGGAATTTGAGTGCAAAATGGCCCGGAAGCGAAAGTGAAAAAAATTCGTATTTGAGCCATTTATATGTGTAAGATTCTTAAACTAGAGCGTTTCCTTACAGATTCGTCGAAAAACATCGAAAGAAACAAAGGTTTTTCAGATAGTGATTCGGGTGCCTCCACGAGGGTCTTTCCATGAGGGTTGAGGTTGTGAAGTCTTGTCGACACGAGTAAATGTTTTTTATCTTCCATATTTCAAGCTTAGGACAATCTTTAGTGGCTATGGTATGATACTAAAACGAGAAAACTACTTTTCAGATCGAGTTAAAGACCCCGTCTCAACGGGGACAAAAGTTCCTATGTTAACACCTATGGAATTTGAGTGCAAAATGGCCCGTAAGCGAAAGTGAAAAAAATTCGTATTTGAGCCATTTATATGTGTAAGATTCTTAAACTAGAGCGTTTCCTTACAGATTCGTCGAAAAACATCGAAAGAAACAAAGGTTTTTTAGATAGTGATTCGGTAGCGTTTCCTTACAGATTCGTCGAAAAACATCGAAAGAAACAAAGGTTTTTTAGATAGTGATTCGGTGCCTCCACGAGGGTCTTTCCATGAGGGTTGTTGTTGTGAAGTCTTGTCGACACGAGTAAATGTTTTTTTTCTTCCATATTTCAAGCTTAGGACAATCTTTAGTGGATATGGTATCATACTAAAACGAGAAAACAACTTTTCAGATCGAGTTAACGACCCTGTCTCAACGGGGAAAAAAGTTCCTAAGTTAACACCTATGGAATTTGAGTGCAAAATGGCCCTGAAGAGAAAGTGAAAAAAATTCGTATTTGAGTCATTTATATGTGTAAGATTCTTAAACTAGAGCGTTTCCTTACAGATTCGTCGAAAAAAATCGAAAGAAACAAAAGTTTTTCAGATAGTCATTCGGGTGCCTCCACGAGCGTCTTTCCATGAGGGTTGAGGTTGTGAAGTCTTGTCGACACGAGTAAATGTTTTTTCTCTTCCATATTTCAAGCTTAGGACAATCTTTAGTGGATATGGTATGACACTAAAACAAGAAAACAACTTTTCAGATCGAGTTAACGACCCTGTCTCAACGGGGAAAAAAGTTGCTAAGTTAACACCTATGGAATTTGAGTGCAAAATGGCCCCGAAGCGAAAGTTTAAAAAATTCGTATTTGAGCCATTTATCTGTGTAAGATTCTCAAATTTGAGCGTTTCCTTACAGATTTGTTGAAAAACATCGAAAGAACCAAAGGTTTTTCTGATAGTGATATGAGGGCTGAGGTTGTGAAGTCTTGTCGACACGAGTAAATGTTTTTTTTCTTCCATATTTCAAGCTTAGGACAATATTTAGTGGATATGGTATGATACTAAAACGAGAAAACATCTTTTTAGATCGAGTTAACGACCTTGTCTCAACGGGGAAAAAAGTTCCTAAGTTAATACCTATGGAATTTGAGTGCAAAATTGCCCGGAAGCAAAAGTTTAAAAAATTCATATTTGAGCCATTTATATGTGTAAGATTCTCAAATTTGAGCGTTTCCTTACAGATTCGTCGAAAAACATCGAAAGAAACAAAGGTTTTTCTGGTAGTGATACGGGTGCCTCCACGAGGGTCTTTCCATGAGGGTTGTGGTTGTGAAGTCTTGTCGACACGAGTAAATGTTTTTTTTCTTCCATATTTCAAGCTTAGGACAATCTTTACTGGATATGGTATGATACTAAAACGAGAAAACAACTTTTCAGATCGAGTTAACGACCCTGTCTCATCGGGGAAAAAAGTTCCTAAGTTAACACCTATGGAATTTGAGTGCAAAATGGCCCTGAAGCGAAAGTGAAAAAAATTCGAATTTGAGCCATTTATATGTGTAAGATTCTTAAACTAGAGCGTTTCCTTACAGATTCGTCGAAAAACATCGAAAGAAACAAAGGTTTTTCAGATAGTCATAAGGGTGCCTCCACGAGCGTCTTTCCATGAGGGTTGAGGTTGTTAAGTCTTGTCGACACGAGTAAATGTTTTTTCTCTTCCATATTTCAAGCTTAGGACAATCTTTAGTGGATATGGTATGATACTAAAACGAGAAAACAACTTTTTAGATCGAGTTAACGACCCTGTCTCAACGGGGAAAAAAGTTCCTAAGTTAACACCTATGGAATTTGAGTGCAAAATGGCCCGGAAGCGAAAGTGAAAAAAATTCGTATTTGAGCCATTTATATGTGTAAGATTCTTAAAGTTGAGCGTTTCCTTACAGATTCGTCGAAAAACATCGAAAGAAACAAAGGTTTTTCAGATAGTGATTCGGGTGCCTCCACGAGGGTCTTTCCATGAGGGTTGAGGTTGTGAAGTCTTGTCGACACGAGTAAATGTTTTTTTTCTTCCATATTTCAAGCTTAGGACAATCTTTAGTGGATATGGTATGATACTAAAACGAGAAAACAACTTTTCAGATCGAGTTAACGACCCTGTCTCAACGGGGAAAAAAGTTCCTAAGTTAACACCTATGGAATTTGAGTGCAAAATTGCCCGGAAGCGAAAGTTTAAAAAATTCGTATTTGAGCCATTTATATGTGTAAGATTCTCAAATTTGAGCGTTTCCTTACAGATTCGTCGAAAAACATCGAAAGAAACAAAGGTTTTTCTGGTAGTGATACGGGTGCCTCCACGAGGGTCTTTCCATGAGGGTTGAGGTTGTGAAGTCTTGTCGACACGAGTAAATGTTTTTTTTCTTCCATATTTTAAGCTAAAGACAATCTTTAGTGGATATGGTATGATACTAAAATGAGAAAACATCTTTTTAGATCGAGTTAACGACCCTGTCTCAACGGGGAAAAAAGTTCCTAAGTTAACACCTATGGAATTTGAGTGCAAAATGGCCCGGAAGCGGAAGTGAAAAAAATTCGTACTTGAGCCAT
>NW_019268755.1:21994-27784 GCF_002738365.1 Cucurbita moschata
AAGCGAAAGTTTAAAAAATTCGTATTTGAGCCATTTATATGTGTAAGATTCTTAAATTTGAGCGTTTCCTTACAAATTCATCGAAAAACATCGAAAGAAACAAAGGTTTTTCAGATAGTGATACGGGTGCCTCCACGAGGGTCTTTCCATGAGGGCTGAGGTTGTGAAGTCTTGTCGACACGAGTAAATGTTTCTTTTCGTCCATATTTCAAGCTTAGGACAATCTTTAGTGGATATGGTATGATACTAAAACGAGAAAACATCTTTTTAGATCGAGTTAACGACCCTGTCTCAACGGGGAAAAAAGTTCCTAAGTTAACACCTATGGAATTTGAGTGCAAAATGGCCCGGAAGCGGAAGTGAAAAAAATTCGTACTTGAGCCATTTATATGTGTAAGATTCTTAAAGTTGAGCGTTTCCTTACAGATTCGTCGAAAAACATCGAAAGAAACAAAGGTTTTTCAGATAGTGATTCGGGTGCCTCCACGAGGGTCTTTCCATGAGGGTTGAGGTTGTGAAGTCTTGTCGACACGAGTAAATATTTTTTTTCTTCCATATTTCAAGCTTAGGACAATCTTTAGTGGATATGGTATGATACTAAAACGAGAAAACAACTTTTCAGATCGAGTTAACGACCCTGTCTCAACGGGGAAAAAAGTTCCTAAGTTAACACCTATGGAATTTGAGTGCAAAATGGCCCGGAAGCGAAAGTGAAAAAAATTCGTATTTGAGCCATTTATATGTGTAAGATTCTTAAACTAGAGCGTTTCCTTACAGATTCGTCGAAAAACATCGAAAGAAACAAAGGTTTTTCGCATAGTGATTCGGGTGCCTCCACGAGGGTCTTTCCATGAGGGCTGAGGTTGTGAAGTCTTGTCGACACGAGTAAATGTTTTTTTTCTTCCATATTTCAAGCTTAGGACAATCTTTAGTGGATATGGTATGATACTAAAACGAGAAAACAACTTTTCAGATCGAGTTAACGACCCTGTCTCAACGGGGAAAAAAGTTCCTAAGTTAACACCTATGGAATTTGAGTGCAAAATGGCCCGGAAGCGAAAGTTTAAAAAATTCGTATTTGAGCCATTTCTATGTGTAAGATTCTCAAATTTGAGCGTTTCCTTACAGATTCGTCGAAAGACATCGAAAGAAACAAAGGTTTTTCAGATAGTGATTCGGGTGCCTCCACGAGGGTCTTTCCATGAGGGCTGAGGTTGTGAAGTCTTGTCGACACGAGTAAATGTTTTTTTTCTTCCATATTTCAAGCTTAGGACAATATTTAGTGGATATGGTATGATACTAAAACGAGAAAACATCTTTTTAGATCGAGTTAACGACCTTGTCTCAACGGGGAAAAAAGTTCCTAAGTTAATACCTATGGAATTTGAGTGCAAAATGGCCCCGAAGAGAAAGTTTAAAAAATTCGTATTTGAGCCATTTATATGTGTAAGATTCTCAAATTTGAGCGTTTCCTTACAGATTCGTCGAAAAACATCGAAAGAAACCAAGGTTTTTTAGATAGTGATTCGGGTGCCTCCACGAGGGTCTTTCCATGAGGGCTGAGGTTGTGAAGTCTTGTCGACACGAGTAAATGTTTCTTTTCTTCCATATTTCAAGCTTAGGACAATCTTTAGTGGATATGGTATGATACTAAAACGAGAAAACATCTTTTTAGATCGAGTTAACGACCCTGTCTAAACGGGGAAAAAAGTTCCTTAGTTAACAAGAAAACATCTTTTTAGATCGAGTTAACGACCCTGTCTAAACGGGGAAAAAAGTTCCTTAGTTAACACGTATGAATTTGAGTGCAAAATGGCCCCGAAGCGAAAGTTTAAAAAATTCGTATTTGAACCATTTATATGTGTAAGATTCTTAAACTTGAATGTTTCCTTACAGATTCGTCAAAAAACATCGAAAGAAACAAAGGTTTTTCAGATAGTGATACGGGTGCCTCCACGAAGGTCTTTCCATAAGGGTTGAGGTTGTGAAGTCTTGTCGACACGAGTAAATGTTTTTTTTCTTCCATATTTTAAGCTTAGGACAATCTTTAGTAGATATGGTATGATTCTAAAACGAGAAAACAACTTTTCAGATCGAGTTAACGACCCTGTCTAAACGGGGGAAAAAGTTCCTATGTTAACACCTATAGAATTTGAGTGCGAAATGGCCCGGAAGCGAAAGTGAAACAAATTCGTATTTGAACCATTTATATGTGTAAGATTCTTAAACTTGAGCGTTTCCTTACAGATTCGTCGAAAAACATCGAAATAAACAAAGGCTTTTCACATAGTCATTCGAGTGCCTCCACGACGGTTTTTTCGTAAGGGTTGAGGTTGTGAAGTCTTTTCGACACGAGTAAATGTTTTTTTTCTTCCATATTTTAAGCTTAGGACAATCTTTAGTGGATATGGTATGATACTAAAACGAGAAAACAACTTTTCAGATCGAGTTAACGACCCTGTCTCAATGGGCAAAAAAAGTTCCTATGTTAACACCTATGGATTTTGAGTGCAAAATGGCCCGGAATCGAAAGTGAAAAAAAGTCGTATTTTCACCATTTATATGTGTAAGACTCTTAAACTTGAGCGTTTCCTTACAGATTCGTCGAAAAACATCGAAAGAAACAAAGGTTTTTCACATAGTCATTCGGGTGCCTCCACGAGGGTCTTTTCGTAAGGGTTGAGGTTGTAAGGTCTTTTCGACACGAGTAAATGTTTTTTTTTTCTTCCATATTTTAAGCTTAGGACAATATTTAGTGGATATGGTATGATAATAAAACAAGAAAACAACTTTTCAGATCGAGTTAACGACCCTGTCTCAATGGGCAAAAAAAGTTCCTATGTTAACACCTATGGATTTTGAGTTCAAGATGGCCCGGAAGCGAAAGTGAAAACAATTCGTATTTTCACCATTTATATGTGTAAGACTCTTAAACTTGAGCGTTTCCTTACAGATTCATCGAATAACATCGAAAGAAACAAAGGTTTTTCACATAGTCATTCGGGTGCCTCCACGAGGGTCTTTTCGTAAGGGTTGAGGTTGTAAGGTCTTTTCGACACGAGTAAATGTTTTTTTTCTTCCATATTTTAAGCTTAGGACAATCTTTAGTGGATATGGTATGATAATAAAACGAGAAAACAACTTTTCAGATCGAGTTAACGACCCTGTCTCAATGGGCAAAAAAAGTTCCTATGTTAACACCTATGGATTTTGAGTTCAAGATGGCCCGGAAGCGAAAGTGAAAAAAAGTCGTATTTTCACCATTTATATGTGTAAGACTCTTAAACTTGAGCGTTTCCTTACAGATTCGTCGAAAAACATCGAAAGAAACAAAGGTTTTTCACATAGTCATTCGGGTGCCTCCACGAGGGTCTTTTCGTAAGGGTTGAGGTTGTGAAGTCTTTTCGACACGAGTAAATGTTTTTCTTCTTGCATATTTTAAGCTTAGGACAATCTTTAGTGGATATGGTATGATACTAAAACGAGAAAACAACTTTTCAGATCGAGTTAACGACCCTGTCTCAATGGGCAAAAAAAGTTCCTATGTTAACACCTATGGATTTTGAGTTCAAGATGGCCCGGAAGCGAAAGTGAAAAAAAGTCGTATTTTCACCATTTCTATGTGTAAGACTCTTAAACTTGAGCGTTTCCTTGCAAATTCGTCGAAAAACATCGAAATAAACAAAGGCTTTTCACATAGTCATTCGAGTGCCTCCACGACGGTTTTTTCGTAAGGGTTGAGGTTGTGAAGTCTTTTCGACACGAGTAAATGTTTTTTTTCTTCCATATTTTATGCTGAGGACAATCTTTAGTGGATATGGTATGATACTAAAACGATAAAACAACTTTTCAGATCGAGTTAACGACCCTGTCTCAATGGGATAAAAAAGTTCCTATGTTAACACCTATGGATTTTGAGTGCAAAATGGCCCGGAAGCGAAAGTGAAAAAAAGTCGTATTTTCACCATTTATATGTGTAAGACTCTTAAACTTGAGCGTTTCCACACAGAGTCGTCGAAAAACATCGAAAGAAACAAAGGTTTTTCACGTAGCCATTCGGGTGCCTCCACGAGGGTCTTTTCGTACGGGTTGAGGTTGTGAAGTCTTTTCGACACGAGTAAATGTTTTTTTTCTTCCATATTTTAAGCCTAGGACAATCTTTAGTGGATATGGTATGATACTAAAACGAGAAAACAACTTTTCAGATCGAGTTAACGACCCTGTCTCAATGGGATAAAAAAGTTCCTATGTTAACACCTATGGATTTTGAATGCAAAATGGCCCGGAAGCGAAAGTGAAAAAAAGTCGTATTTTCACCATTTATATGTGTAAGACTCTTAAACTTGACCGTTTCCTTACAAATTCGTCGAAAAACATCGAAAGAAACAAAGGTTTTTCACGTAGCCATTCGGGTGCCTCCACGAGGGTCTTTTCGTAATGGTTGAGGTTGTGAAGTCTTTTCGACACGAGTAAATGTTTTTTTTCTTCCATATTTTAAGCCTAGGACAATCTTTAGTGGATATGGTATGATACTAAAACGAGAAAACAACTTTTCAGATCGAGTTAACGACCCTGTCTCAATGGGCAAAAAAAGTTCCTTTGTTAACACCTATGGATTTTGAATGCAAAATGGCACGGAAGCGAAAGTGAAAAAAAGTCGTATTTTCACCATTTATATGTGTAAGACTCTTAAACTTGACCGTTTCCTTACGGATTCGTCGAAAAACATCGAAAGAAACAAAGGTTTTTCACGTAGCCATTCGGATGCCTCCACGAGGGTCTTTTCGTAAGGGTTGAGGTTGTGAAGTCTTTTTGACACGAGTAAATGTTTTTTTTCTTCCATATTTTAAGCCTAGGACAATCTTTAGTGGATATGGTATGATACTAAAACGAGAAAACAACTTTTCAGATCGAGTTAACGACCCTGTCTCAATGGGATAAAAAAGTTCCTATGTTAACACCTATGGATTTTGAGTGCAAAATGGCCCGGAAGCGAAAGTGAAAAAAAGTCGTATTTTCACCATTTATATGTGTAAGACTCTTAAACTTGAGCGTTTCCTTACAGAGTCGTCGAAAAACATCGAAAGAAACAAAGGTTTTTCACGTAGCCATTCGGGTGCCTCCACGAGGGTCTTTTCGTAAGGGTTGAGGTTGTGAAGTCTTTTCGACACGAGTAAATGTTTTTTTTCTTCCATATTTTAAGCCTAGGACAATCTTTAGTGGATATGGTATGATACTAAAACGAGAAAACAACTTTTCAGATCGAGTTAACGACCCTGTCTCAATGGGATAAAAAAGTTCCTATGTTAACACCTATGGATTTTGAGTGCAAAACGGCCCGGAAGCGAAAGTGAAAAAAAGTCGTATTTTCACCATTTATATGTGTAAGACTCTTAAACTTGAGCGTTTCCTTACAGAGTCGTCGAAAAACATCGAAAGAAACAAAGGTTTTTCACGTAGCCATTCGGGTGCCTCCACGAGGGTCTTTTCGTAAGGGTTGAGGTTGTGAAGTCTTTTCGACACGAGTAAATGTTTTTTTTCTTCCATATTTTAAGCCTAGGACAATCTTTAGTGGATATGGTATGATACTAAAACGAGAAAACAACTTTTCAGATCGAGTTAACGACCCTGTCTCAATGGGCAAGAAAAGTTCCTATGTTAACACCTATGGAATTTGAGTGCAAAATGGCCCGGAAGCGAAAGCGAAAAAAAGTCGTATTTTCACCATTTCTATGTGTAAGACTCTTAAACTTGAGCGTTTCCTTACAGATTCGTCGAAAAACATCGAAA
>NW_019268756.1:0-10368 GCF_002738365.1 Cucurbita moschata
TTTTGTCAAATTATATATTTGAATACCTAATACATTAAGATATAATATCTTATTTAAATAATATTAAAATGTCGTAGAATATCATAATATATGTTTTATTAATATGAATCTCATTTAATTTTCAAATATATTTTTTTATTTAATGTTTATGATACACATCAATTATTTTAATATTTAACATATCAAATACGTTAATATGTTTTGATATTATAGTTCAAGACTATAGGAACTTGCACAGAGGACCTGAGAGTTACGTTGGCCCACAATGCATCTCATGGATGATGCAAAACTATGGTGACGCTTGAAGGTTAATTGTATAAAAAACTGGTCATGCACCAAACAATCATGGGAAGACCATTGATGGAATTGAAGCAATCGACACTCCTCTGGATGGGTTTCCAATCAAAGACCTAATGTTTGATGTTGACTCTTTTGAAGAAAGAGCCACAGGATCGAACAACAAGAAATGTGGCGGTAGCTAGAACTCTATCACACACATAAATTAGATTTTGGATGAACTTTCGAAGCGAATATCTTAGGCTACGATCCATGAGAAGGTATCAAATCAATCCTAGCCCTTCCTTGTAATACCCATCTTTAAGTTTCACGAAGAAATCAAGGAGAGAAACGCTGTAAATGTGGCTTCACAGGCCGAGTTTCAGATGGCAGCAACGCGACAAATGGGCATCTTCTTCCTGTTTAGAGGAAGAAAACGATGATATGGCCAGTTCAACTGAACTGTCAAAGTCAACTCAAAATTTGACATTTTCTTGGATTTTCTCAATTTTAACCCCATTTCAGACCGATTCTCATAGAAATTTTATGGTTTCAGAAACTAGACACAATAAGGAGTAAGTGGAAGGAAATTTGAAGTAATTCAGATACTGGAAGCTCAAGAATGGACGTCCCAAACGTCGACGACGAGGCAAGTAGCCACCTTGGACTTTTTGTTAAGAAATACTTGTAGAAATCGCTTGGATTTTCATATGAACCCTAAACCAAGTATGAATTAAGGATATATGAAAGAAAAACTCAAAGAACCGTGAGTTAAGACCCTGAACCAATTAAATAGCTCGAGATTTAAGTAACATTAAAATAACCCACTATATGAGGCGGTCATGATTGCTCAAGGCGTGTCCCCCAAATAATCGTTAAACAATAACATTGCCCAAATAACCGCCTTGGACAACAAATTCTTTACAAGAATTGTTGAGACATGCAACATGCAACCACAGGCAACACGCCTCGGGCAATCATGAACATGCAACCACAGGCAACACGCCTTGGGCAATCATGAACATGCAACATGCAACCACACGCAACACGCCTTGGGCAATCATGACTGTGACATCTGCCCCCACACAATTTATTTGATGAGGCTGACTTTAGGTCTCTCGATGCGCTTCCAGCTGATCTCATAAGGAGAAGTCTCTTCCAACCTACTAGGTGCTGTTGAAAATCACTTCTCGGTTTTTTGAGTCTTCATGTCTTCTATGTTCGTGTCTTCCCTACTTTCTTCGCTTGAAACTTTTTCTTATTTGTATGACGTCATACCACCTTCTTCTGCTTGATGTCTTCTTGGTCAAAATAATAACGTTTTAAGTTACTAACGTGGACAACAAGGTTAGTCTGCATCCATAAGGGCAATTGGATTCTATATGATGTCTTCGTAATCTTATGGATAATTTTAACTAGTCCATAGTATTTTCACACCAGTCTTTGGTTCTTGTTGCTTGAACTCGAAGTTTATTTGAACTTAACTTATATGAACTCTTTATTTTTCTTGAAATTATTGTGGTTGACGCTTGAGACTGACCTTTCTCTTCATCCATCCAGATGATATTTCTGTGTGAACATGTGTTGCTTCAGTGGTTTGTTTCTGTCTCCCTTCTTCAGTATCTAACCTTGTTTTTATCTCTCCTGGTGGGGATAAATCCATTATCTGACCTTGTTTTGCGTCGTGGTGTTCATCTAGTGGCAACAAGGTTTCTATTGAGGTTGGCTCACTTGAGCTCCCCTTTTCAATTACAACAATAGCAGCAAGCGTAGATTCATCATGGCTATGATTCTTTCTCAACTGTAGTATCGACATCATTTTCAACCCTCTTGGTTGATGGATGTTTTTCTGAATGATCGTCGGGTTAGACTCCGTTACTACTAGTCATTTTGCTAAGGGCATGTAACTGACTTTGTGTTTCAGCAGGACGTTCATTCCTGACACGATGTCGAAGTCAACCATTTCAACAATCACTAAACAATTTGCCTAGTCCAAGTCTCCAGCTTGATTAGAGTTCTCATTGTGACTCTTAAGACAGGTAAAGCTTCCAAGAAATCGGGTCTGAGTTTGATATTATTTGATTTTGGGTATGGACACAACTAGCTGATTTCTTTTGATTACATTAATGAATGTATGTAGATGTTTAAAGTGTTGATCTTAATTGTTTTAGAAAATATCAACACATCATCAACTATCGAAATTTTTTTAAAGGATTTAAAATATCATTCATAATCTTATGAATTCGGATGGAGCGTTTTTCAGCCTAAATGGCATGACGTTCCTCTCGTATTTTCTAAATTTGACATAAATGCTATTTTATATTTGTCCTTTTAGGAAACTAGAATTTTCCGAAATCCCAATTTCATGTCGAATTTTATAAAAATATTTGACTCTAAATTCTTTTTATCAAATCATTTTTGTTTTGGATTGGATATCTTATTTATTCTAAAACCTTATTCAAAGGTTTGTAGTTAATTACCAGTATTAGAATTTCTGGTGCCATGTTGTTACCCTAAAATGTCAGACATGACCACATGCTCTTTGAAGACCTTATCAGCTTCCTCTGCAAAATATCACCTAAAATGTCATAGTATTTAGTGTTTGATGCTTTTTGACTTAACCCTAGGGTTCTATTTACGGTGAACTTGTGATAATTTTTGTCAAGTTATATATTTGAACACGTAATACATTAAGATATAATATCTTATTTAAATAATATTAAAATGTCGTAGAATATCATAATATATGTTTTATTAATATGAATCTCATTCAAATTTCGAATATATTTTTTTATTAAATGTTTATGATACACATCAATTATTTTAATATTTGACATATCAAATACGTTAATATGTTTTGATATTATAGTTCAAGACTATAGGAACCTTCTCAGAGGACCTAAGAGTTACATTGGCCCACAATGCATCTCATGGACGATACAAAACTATGGTAGCACTTGAAGGTGAATGGTATAAAAAACTGGTCATGCACCAAAAAATCATGGGAAGACCATTGATGGAATTGAAGCAATTGGTGCTCCCCTGGATGGGTTACCAATCAAAGACCTAATGTTTGATGTTGACTCTTTTGAAGAAAGAGCCACAGGATCGAACAATAAGAAACGCGGCGGTAGCTATGAGAACTCTATCACACACATAAAAAAACGTGTCGAAGAGTTAGACATTACACAGAAGATCTGGCTTTCATCGAGGAGACCCGAGTTTGATTCTCGACAATGAAATTTTATTTTCTTATTTCTTTTATTTTATAGTTTCATCTTTTGTCACCAATTATATTTAAACTTTACTTAGGTTTGAGAAGCACTATAATGGATGAGTTCAATAGTATCTTAAATTCAAAAGACTTTTATGAACTTGGTTTGAGAGGCACTATAATGGTCAAGTTTAATAGTATCCTAGATTAAAATGACTTTTATGAACTTTGAACCTTTAATAGTGTTATGTCATAGATATTTGGTTCAATTTCAACAAGTGAGGTTGACGTCATTCAAATGGTTAATGTGATAATCCGGTCATTTTCAAGGCCTCTTTTGTTGAACGCCATCATGGTTGAGATGACTGAGATGAGCACCAGAGTGAGGGTCATAGAGAACCACACCCCAAGCCAAGCTCATGATGGGCTTAACAAACTGAAAATTCAAAAACACAAACCCTTAAATGGGAACCGGGATGCTAAGGAATTAAAAAACTTTATTTTTGACGTATAACAATACTTGAAGGTTACAGGAACTTGCTCATAGGACCTAAGAGTTACGTTGGCCACAATGCATCTCATGGATGGTGGCGCTCAAAGGTGGATGATATAAAAAATGAGTCATGCACCATAAACTCATGGGAAGACTGTTGATGAAATCGATGCAATCGACGCTCCCCTTCATGGGTTGCCAATTAAAGACCTCACGTTTGATATTGACTCTTTTGAAGAAAAAGCCACACGATCAAACACCTCGAAATGTCTCGGTAGCTCTAAGAACTCTATCATACGACCTGAGAGATGAGGGCTACAGGAACTTTCTCATACGACCTGAGAGTTACGTTAGCCGCAGTGCATCTCATGGACGGTGCAAAACTAGGGTAGTGCTCGAAGGTGAATGGTATAAAAAATGGGTCATGCACCATAAACTCATGGGAAGATCGTTGATGGAATCGATGCAATCGACGCTCCCATGGATGGGTTGCCAATCAAAGACCTAACATTTGATATTGACTTTTTTGAAGAAAGAGCCACACAATCGAACAGCTTGAAACGTCGCGGTAGCCCTGAGAACTCTAACACACGCAAGGAAGGACGTGTCGAAGAGTTAGACATTAAGCAAAAGATCATGCTAAAACTCTTCAACGATCTGACAAAAGACTTCAGGACATCAACACAAAAAATCCATTGTCGTCCAGCGATCAGGATATCTGGCTTTCGCCCTCGAGACTCGAGTTCAATTCTCGGCAATGGAATATTACTTTCTTATTTCATTTTCTTTTACAGTTTATATCTTAGATTAAAAAGACTTTTATGAACTTCGTACCTTTGTTAGAGTTATGTTATAGATATTTTGTTCAATTTCAAATGGTTAATGCGATAATCCAGTCGTGTTCGAGGTCTCTCTTGTTGAACGACATCATGGTTGAGATGAGCAGGTGATTCAAATGGTTAATGCGATAATCCAGTCGTGTTCGAGGTCTCTCTTGTTGAACGACATCATGGTTGAGATGAGCAGGTGATTCAAATGGTTAATGTCACTTTATTTGATTCAAATTGTTAATGTGATAATCCAGTTGAATAGTTACAGGTAATTTCCAAGGTCTCTCTTATTGAACTCCAACAAGACTGAAATGATTGAGATGAGCACTTGAGTGAGTTTGACAAAATTGAAATAAAATCAAATAAAATCACTAAAAAAATCAATAAAATAGAAAAAAAAAATTGAAAAAAAATTAGCCTTATGACAGTTCCTTCAACTCGAAGGGCGAAAGGCGGTAAATAAAGGATTCCTTCGCCCAAGACCCATGATCCAACTCCCAACATGGAAATATAAGCTATAGAATCATTCCAAGAACCTCAATGGATGGGTTACAAACTCACATTACCAATCTCGACAACTGGACATGTCATCAACGTTAGAAGAACGACCACATCAAAGCAAGTCATGAGGATAGAAGATACCGTTGAAGGATGATAGACCAGCCGTAATCTTCAGCCCAACGAGCCAAGCTTTGGTAGAAGCAAGAACCCTTGTATTAAAGAAATTAACACCTTCTTATACAAAATTTGGATCAACCAAGAGATAAAGCTAGAATTAGATGATGAGATCCAAGATTGAGAAACAAAATTTGGAACCTTTTTCTATATTGAGTCACTTCAATATCCAACTTAATCAAGGCTTGATTGAATGACTGAGATGCAATCTACCACAAGAATTGCCTGAAACTTAGAAATGACAAAGATATGCTCAGATTTCTATAAGGGGGATCGTCTCAACTTGAGAGGTCAATTTCATTGATCACAAATATGCTTTTACATAATAATTTGTGGGTATTTATAGTCTCCCAACAAAAGAACTTAGTGGCCGTGATTTAATCTCGATCCCTTTAAATCTCCACAGAAGACGAAATCAATTTGAGCATTACAAACTTTATGAAATTAAAATAATAAATAAAGTTTAAGGTCGCGATTAAGAACCTACTAGTAGGTTACTATGTTTTACTCACTCCATGTTTATCATTTTTTTTTCAAGTAACTAAGAGTTGGTAGTGGATGAGAGTGGAATTTGGAGTGTGGGCCATGGACTAACCTCTATTTTTAATCTAGTATTTTTTGTTCTTCTTTTCAGTCTGCTTCTTATTTTGTGTTTGTAACGAGTATGTATATGTAACACCCCAAAAATGAAGGAAATTAGATCCCATAAGAATAAGCCACTCATGAAAGACCCAAAGGATAGAAAGGAAAAAAAATTAAACGATTAAGCAAGAACAAGGGACTTAGTCAAGTAACTCGTGTACCCTGACAAGTGATTTCAAGGTGTTAAAAGACCTTTTGAAAAGGATTGGAAAGGAAAAAGTAAATGAAAAAGGCAAAAAAGGCATTTTATCAATTATCAAGAATCTTTCGGTATTTGTAATTCCTTATCTTGAAGGAGTCTCAAGATTCAAAATCATCCAAAAATGATCAAAAAGCGATGAGGAATTTGTAGAAAAATTATGGATTTTTCAAGAAAAATAATAATAAAATATTCGAAAAGTGGCAAATTACCAAAATACCTCTTGAAGAATGGATAATTATAGAAATGCCACTCTAATTAGAATCAGAGCATCTAACGTGACCATCCGAGCAAAATCCTTCGAACTCAAATTTCAACCATTGGATCTCCTCCAAAATTTGATATGATCTAGAACAAACACGTACAGAGCATCACATCCAACGACTAGTATTCAAAAGCCAAGGTCGGTAAGGATATGATCGAAGTTGATATCTCCGGAAAATTATCCAAAAAGTTCAATCTCTAAGTAACGAAGATTCTGGAGCTCTCAGTGTCGGTTTAAGCTCCTCCTATAAAGTCTAAAGTAGGAGCAAAAATACGGAATAAGAACCGAGAAAGGTCAATCCCCCAATCGAAGGCAATAAGCGTTTAGATTGTGGGTCTCCTACTCTCAGATTTCTTCCAAATTCGAGAGAAATCCTCCACCATTTCTCTTCAAACTTCTAAATAACGAAGAATCTGGAGCTCTCAATGTCGGTTTAAGCTCCTCCTATAAAGTCTAAAGTAGGAGCAACCATACGGAATAAGAATTGAGAAAGGTCGATCCCCCAATCGAAGACAATAAGCGTTTATATTATGGGTCTCCTACTCTCAGATTTCTTCCAAATTTGAGAGCAATCCTCCACCATTTCTCTTCAAACTTATTCCTACCATTTCTCTTCAAACTTATTCCTACCATTTCTCAACAAGATTACCCACAAGTTCTATGAAGGATTAGAGTGCTGAAAGTGCCTAGAAACCATTCCCCTAATTCAATCAGCCATTGAAGAACTTCAAGAAAAACATGAAAATCCAATCCGAGGATACATGATGATTCGTCGAGCAAGAATTATTCCAATAAGTTTCTGCACCTCCAAGGAATGCTTCCATAGAAGACCACAAAGAAAAATAACATCGAGAACATGTCCAATTGAAGGAAATAGGTTTCGAAATTAAATTGGGGATAAGAGTCGAATTCTTATCTACGATCTCTTTTCCTTCAAATTAAGGATTCCTCTAGCTTCAGAGGAAGAATTGAATAAACTTGATGAAGGAATCGAGAGATGAAACATCGTAGAACAAGCTACCCAAGAGATCGAAAATATGGCGTTTCGAGTGAGTTGCATACCGAGAATGATTTTTGGAAATTAAGGTCTTACACTCAAAGACGTTCCTCCAAACAAATTCCTATAGCCTGAAGAAACGATATGGAAGAGGTTCAATGAAGAAATAGGGCCTTGAAATCCCCTAGAATCGGCTACCCAATAAAAAATCCTTTGTTTTATCTCCAGCGATAAATTATATTTTGGATGAACTTTCGAAGCGAATATCTTAGGCTACGATCCACGAGAAGGTATCATCAAATCAATCCCTAGCCCTTCCTTATAATACCCATCTTTAAGTTTCACGAAGAAATCGAGGAGAGAAACGCTGTAAATGTGGCTGTACAGGCCAAGTTTTAGATGGCGGCAATGCGAAAAATGCGCATCTTCTTCTTGTTCAGAGGAAGAAAACGATGATTTGGCTAGTTCAACTAAACTGTCCAAGTCAACTAAAAATTTGACATTTTCTCGGGTTTTCTCAATTTTAACCCCATTTAAGACCGATTCTGATAGAAAATCTTATGGTTTCAGAAGCTAGACACAATAAGCAGTACGTGGAAGGAAATTTGAAGTAATTCAGATAATGGAAGCTCAAGAATGGACGTTCCAAACGTCGACGACGAGGCAAGTAGCCACCTTGGACTTTTGTTAAGAAATACTTGTAGAAATCACTTGGATTTTCATATGAACCCTAAATCAAGTATGAATTAAGGATATATGAAAGAAAAACCCAAAGAACCGTGAGTTAAGACCCTGAACCGATTAAATAGCTCGAGATTTAAGTAACATTAAAATAACCCACTATATGAGCTCCGCTTCCTATCAAATTCTAATACTAAGCATATTATAGTATGTTGAGGTTAGATATGAAATTTGGTGGTCATTGGATAAGAATAAGTAGGTAAACCAAGAAATGGTGTAAAATGACCATAATGCCCCTAAGGTAATTTACCTTCGGTTCATGACCTAGATGACCTTCAAATGCTATGAAATTCATCAGTAGATCTTATTTTATGAAGTGTTATATGAATCCTTATCCCAAAAGGTTTATATTAGGTAATGAAGTTTGGGAGTTATTGGAAAACTTTAATTAGCGAAACCAAGATACGAGAGAAAATGCTCATCACGAAACATATGACCTTTGCCTGAATTACGATGTTTATAAGTTTTGTAGTCAATGTTCCCAATGTTTGCTGCACACGAAAAAAGATAAGGGATGTTAAATTTTTAAGTCACTTTTGGAAAGTATGGTGGATAAATTGGGTACCAAATTATTGTTTTCAACTCCATGTCATCCTCGGATTCATGAGCAAACTGAGGTGGTTAATAAAATATTAGGAGCATTGCTTAGGGCTATTATTTATAAGAATATTAAGTCATAAATTGGGTAACAAATTATTGTTTTCAACTACATGTCATCTTCAGATTAATGACTAAACTGAGGTGGTTAATAGAACATTAGGAGCATTGCTTAGGGCTATTATTTGTAAGAATATTAAGTCTTGGGACGAATGTTTGCCACTCATTGTTATCTTTTTGAAGTTGCTTACGGATTTAATCTACTTACGCGTCTTGATTTGCTTTCTAACAATTATATCAAATTGAAGCATGCAATATAATAAGATTTGAAAACCTATTTGAAATAGGTTTTTTAAACCTTGAACCAAGAAGTAATTTAGAAGGGTATTTGGAAAGAAAAAAAGAAAAAAAAAGGATGCTATATTTAATTATAATTTACCAGTGTCTTTATAACATGTTAATTAAAAAGAGGAAACAACAAGAATAAACAAACAAAGGAAATTTGTGTATGTATGATTCTCTTCAAATCTTGGAAACTACGAGGATTCCTCTCCTTTCTTGACATAAAGACTTACTTTTTCGGGACTTGGACCATAAAGAGTCATCTACTCTTACTCCTACTCCCTTCTCTAAGAATCAACATAGCATAATCATCTGTCGTCACAATCCTTTTAAGGAAGATGCCCCCAAATAACCAGTGAACAATAACATTTAAAGAAGTTTCAGAGAGCGAGAAGAGGAATGTGATAGAAGTTGCCCTAGGTAAAACTTCTTTAAATGTCTTAGCCAATCATGACCTCAAAATGAGGAGTCTCTTGGACAACAAATGTCTTAGCCAATTGTGACGGTCATGATCGCTCAAAGCGTGTCACCCAAATAATCGGTAAACAATAACATTGCCCAAATAACCGCCTTGGAAAACAAATCGTTTACAAGAATTGTTGAGACATGCAACATGCAACCACAGGCAACACGCCTTAGGCAATCATGACTGTGACATCTGCCCCCACACAATTTATTGGATGAGGCTGACTTTGGTCTCTCGATGCGCTTCCGGCTGATCTCATAATGAGGAGTCTCTTCCAACCTACTAGGTGCTGTTGAAAATCACTTCTTGGTTTGTTAAGTCTTCATGTCTTCTATGTTCGTGTCTTCCCTACTTTCTTCGCTTGAAACTTTTTCTTATTTGTATGACGTCATACCACCTGCTTCTGCTTGATGTCTTCTTGGTCGAAATAATAACGTTTCAAGTTACTAACGTGGACAACAAGGTTAGTCCACATCCATAAGAGCAATTGGATTCTATATGATGTCTTCGTAATCTTATGGATAACTTTAACTAGTCCATAGTATTTTCACACCAGTCTTTGGTTCTTGTTACTTTGAACTCGAAGTTTATTTGAACTTAACTTATATGAACTCTTTATTTTTCTTGAAAT
>NW_019268756.1:10378-15216 GCF_002738365.1 Cucurbita moschata
GACAGGTAAAGCTTCCAATTTGACGGCGTTCATCTTTCCTATATCTTGATGCCAAAGGATGTTAAAATATTTTGCATCGGTCTCCATCATGAGTTGTGGTTGGCTCTAGAGTTGACAATGGTGTTCCTTACTACTTTGTGCTTTACTCAAACCTTGACATACATAATATATATATATTCATTTAACTATAACACATATGGTCCATGGAAGAATTGTAGCTCTTATGCTCATTAATATTATAATGGCTACTACCTAAATTATAACCTAAAGTTGATAATTGATGTCCAAGTAGCCAACCCTAAATTTGTGATCATTGTGGAGTGATTGAAATTACAATGGAGTAGTTTAAACTCCTAGTACCTTAAATGAAGTTGGTCTCTTCTAATAAAACACGAATTTCTCTTTAATATCATTGATACAATTATGCTTCATCTTGAACCTACTAACATGAAACTAAAACTGCGTTCAATTTAACTCTATTTTTTTGTCATCTTGAATGACGTGTAGGATATATTCTTGATTTACCTTGATATTTCATATTAGTTAAGCTTTTTGCAAAATCAGAATTAGACAACAACAAAGATGAACTTGGGTCTGTTTATTATTTTAAAGAAAATTTCTTTCTCCATCTTATTCGTAATAACTCTGCAACTAAATTCATATTATGCTAAGAAACAAATTTTTTACTGGCAAGAAGTAAAATATGCAACTTTAACTAAAATTTCATCTAAACAAATTTTATTGCCATACAACATAGATGACAATTATAGCCTTCAAACAAAAAATAGAGTAGTTGTGGTGAACGGGATAGAAACTCTAGTGTTCATCCATAATATACAATGACCGCCTAAATTATGACCTAAAAATTATAAAACATAAGTTGTAGTTGAAAATTACATAAAACAATCCCCTAAATCCAAGAACTCGTGTCCAATTAGTAAATCCTAAAGATAGTAGCTAACATAGAGTGATTGAAGCTCTACATGAAGTAATTTAAAGTTCCAGCTACTTAACTAAAGTTTATCTGTCTTTAATGAAGCATGAGTTGCACTTGAGTTGGAATTAAAAATGTTGCATTATTTTTATAAAGGGCATTTGGTCTAGTGGTATGATTCTCGCTTAGGGTGCGAGAGGTCCCAAGTTCAATTCTTGGAATGCCCCTATGTTCATTCATCAAAAGATGAGCCTCAGAGAAAGCAAGTACTACAAGTTAGTAAGCTCTTTTTAATAGTTGTGTACTCCACGATATATGTCTTAATGATAATGCTCTTTTAATACTTGTGTACATAAATGGAACTATGTAAAAATAATTTTTACACTACTTCTAATTGTCTTTTTTAGAACATAACTTTTATTCTTTTTTCATCTCTTTTCTACATTAATTATCTCTCTACAGTAATTATCGTAAACCCTATGTAAATAATTTAACAGCGGTCTAGATCTAAAAGATATAATAATTATTGCTCATGGATTTCATTAACAAAGAAAATAAATGAAATAATGATGATACATTCCATTAACAACTTAATATATGGTCCATTATAAGGGCATATGTTATAGTGGTATAATTCTTGCTTTGGGTGCAAGAGGTCTCGAGTTCAAGTCTCAAAATTATAACCCTTGTATATTATAAGGGCATATGTTATAGTTTGTTTCTTTTGTTGGGTTGTTGGTTTATTTGATAACCCTTGTATATCATAACAATTCAACTTTTCGTTTTATAGCCCTCCAACTACTAAGAGAAAAATATATTTGAGTAGAAGCTAAAAATATTGGGTGTTGAAGAAAAGGCATTTGGTTTAGTGGTATGATTCTCACTGGGGTGCAAGAGGTTTTGAGTTCAATTCTTGAAATGCCCGTATGTCTAAATCTCTTCTTATCTAAGGACTTTATATTCGAAATCAACCTAACTTCATATTCGACATTTTACACTTACCACCATGCTCTTAATACTCATAGTCTTTCTTAACATCCCATCCCAAGGCTTTATACATACGTTTCAAGTGGTATAACAAAGGCATTTAGTCTATGAAACATTTACCAAGTAAATAAATACATTAAAATAACACAAGTGACACATATGTAAACTATGTTATTAATATTTTATTTCTATTACATCTTTCCTTATTTATGAAATAATGAGCGGAGATATTTTTCATTTTCACAATTATTGATGAAGGGACGTTTAGGGTTTTTTGATGTAAGAATTGTAGGGATGTAGTTCAAATGGTAGAGCGTTCATTTCCCATGTGGAAAGTACGGGGATCAATACCTTGCATCTCCGATTGAATCGATTACTAATTATATTTTTTTTTCAATTTTTTCTTATTTAGGACATAATGAGCCGGGATAGTTTTTCATTTTCACTATTACTGATGACGAGATGTTTAGGACTTTGTGACATAAGAATTTTGGGGATATAGCTTAGATGGTAGAGCACTCGCTTTGCATGCGAGAGGTATGGGGATCGATACCCTGCATCTCTAGATTTTCTTCATTTTCAATATTATTGATGATGGAAAATTTAGGATTTTATGATGCAACAATTGTGGGGATGTAGCTTAGATGGTAGATCTCATTTAGCATGCGAGAGGTAAGGGGATATCCTACATCTCCAAAAGAAACTTTTGGTTATTAATATTCTACTTCTATTCAACCTTTCCTTATTTATGACATAATTAGCGGAGATATTTTTTCATTTTCACTTGATGACAGGACATTTAGGGTTTTCTGATATAAGTATTGTGGGAATGTAGCTTAGATGGTAGATTTCTTGCTTGGCATGCGATTGGTACGGGGATCGGATCGATACCCCATACCTCCAAAAGACATTTAGGGTTTTCTGATATAAGTATTGTGGGAATGTAGCTTAGATGGTAGATTTCTTACTTGGCATGCGATTGGTACGGGGATCGGATCGATACCCCATACCTCCAAAAGAAACTATTCGTTATTACTATTTTATTTCTATTCAATTTTTCCTTATATATGACATAATGAATAGCATTATTTTTTATTTTCACTATTGTTGATGACGAGATGTTTAGGATTTTATGATGTAAGAATCTTGAGGATCTAGCTTAGATGGTTGAGCGTTTGCATCGCATGTGATAAGTACTGGGATCGGTACCATGCATCAACAAAGGAAACGATTACTAAGTATATTAGTTCTTTTAAATTTTTCCTTATTTACGACATAATGAGCGTGAGCGGGGATAGTTTTTCATTTTCAATATCATTGATGATGAGAAGTTTAGAGTTTTTTGATGTAAAATTGTGATGCGAGAGATACGGGGATCGATACCTCGCATCTCCAAAAGAAACTATTCGTTATTACAATTTTATTTCTATTCAATATTTTTATATTTATGACATAATGAGTAGCGATATTTTTTCATTTTCACTATTATTCATGACGAGACGTTTAGGGTTTCGTGACGTAAAAATTATAGAGATATAGCTTTAGATGGTAGAGCGCTCGCTTTGCATGCGAGTTGTACGGGGATTGATAACCCGCCTCTCCAAAAGAAAGTATTTAATTTGTTATTATATTTTTTCATTTTCACAATTATTGATGCCCCGCATCACCAAACCAAACTATTTGTTATTAATATTTTGATATGTTTTTATTTTCACTATTATTATTGATGGGACATTTAGGGTTTTATGGTGTAACAATCACGGGGATGTAGCCTGGATGGTAGGGTGCTTGCTTTGCATGTGAGAGGTATGGGGATCAATACCCTGCATCTCCAAAAGGGAGAAATTATTAATTTAGGATTTTGTGATGCAAAAATTGTGGGGATGTAGCTCAGATGGTAGAGCACTCGCTTAGCATGCGAGAGGTACGGGGATCAATACCCCGCATCTCCAAAAGGGAGAAATTATTTTTTTAAGTATGAATTAATTTAACGTGAAAAAGAAAAGATACTTATATAAGAATTATTATATCATTATGGCTAAGTAATGTCCCACAAGCACATAAGCGAGAGGTACGGGGATCAATACCCCGCATCTCCAAAAGGGAGAAATTATTTTTTTAAGTATGAATTAATTTAACGTGAAAAAGAAAAGATACTTATATAAGAATTATTATATCATTATGGCTAAGTAATGTCCCACAAGCAATATAGAGAGAGGACGGACTTGTAAACGGAATTTGATGAATTCCTCAAAAGATAAGAGCTTATAGGATGGCGGTAGCGTCCCATGCATATGACGGAACTTCTTCACAATTGCAATATCTATATCTACCACCTCTGAAATTTTCCACGGCAAACCTCTCTTCATCATTGACATCCTTAATTGGAACTAGATTTTAAGGCAAATCTTCTCCACGACTCACTTTGGAACACTTTTATAGATAATTTCAACAAACTTACTTTGCTCGTGAATACTTTAGAGTTCAATAATTATAGTTGGAGAACGCTATTCAAATTGATAGGGTCAAATCTTACAACAAAGTCTAATTGAGCCTCCCTCTATTAGGAGATAGCTTCGAATCAAATTCTTTCGTTTGGACAATGGTTGCATTGTTTTAGTCAAACAACCGAGACCAGTGTACTACCAATAGTATAAACATTTCGTACGTGTATTTTCTTACATATTAACAATTGTATACAAACAATAATTAAATTTATGAGTAGAAGTTTGGATGGAGTTTTATTAAATAGGTAATCTTAAATTATATCTAAAAATATATAAGATTTTTTTTATATACATTTAGGAGAACAAAACAAAGATTCAAGAAGATGTCATTCATGCCATGTTTTAATTTTTATTCTTTCTTGTTTCCCAAAGATTAAAAAAAAATATATATTATCCTCTCTCAAATATGG
>NW_019268756.1:16550-18753 GCF_002738365.1 Cucurbita moschata
CATGCCTTAAACTAGTGAAAACTAGAAGTAGCAGTCTTCTAAGTGTGTCATAATAAAAGTATGTCGATGGAGAGTCCACTTGTGCAGTCTGTTGGAGGAAGGAGTCAAGGTCGTGGAAGCTTTAGAGACAGAGGAAGGGGACGAGGCAAACAAACCTTCAACAAGGCCATAGTTGAGTGCTATAACTGTCACAAACTAGGACATTTTCAATGGGAATGTCAAGCATGGTTGTAACCGGAAAGGGTAATGTACGGCTGGAAGTGAATGGAATCATAATGATAATCACAGGAGTGTTCTATGTGCCAGACCTAAGGAACAATTTGTTGAGTAGTGGTAAATTGCAAGCAAAGGGGGTTACCTTTTTATTTCAAAATGGAACATGCAAGGTGTTTCATCTTGAGAGAGGCTTAATCATGGAGACAAAGATGTCTTTGAATCGAATGTTCGTATTGCATGCTATATCTCAGCCTGTAGTAGACACTCAAACTCAATAGAAACTTATGAGGAGAAGTGGTTCAAGGTCTCTGTCATACACTCACCACCTCAATTCCTATCGCCATAGTCAAAGAAGCATAAGGAACCCAAGTCCTTCCCCCTATCATTCCACTACCCATTCTAGGAGAAGCAGCCGTTCAAGTTCCCTCAGCCGCCAACGTAGAAGTAGGTCTTCCTCGTTATCTCCTTTCCCCAAACAGCCGTTCAAGTTCCCTCAGCCGCCAACGTAGAAGTAGGTCTTCCTCGTTATCTCCTTTCCCCAAACGTTCAGTTCCAGTCCTAGTTGTGCATCCACTTATCAGAATCATTCCATAGAGAAGCTTAAGAAAGAGGAAGAAGAGAAGAAAATGCGTGAAGCAGAGTTGAAGAAGTTAGAAGAAGATGTAGTTAGGAGGATGGAAGAACTAATTCAGAAGAAGATGCAGCTAGGAGGATGGAAAAACTAATTCAGAAGAAGGTTGAAGAAAGGCTAAACTCTGAAGAGACTAAATTAGAAATACAGAGAAGAATAGAGGAAGGTCGCACAAAGTTGTTTGATGATGTTGATGTGCAGCTTGACAAAGAGAAAGAAGCCGCTTTAACTACTACAAGACAGAAAGAAGAACAAGCATGAAAAGAGAGAGAAGAGCTAGATAAAATGCTGGAAGAGAATAGATGAAGGGTAGAAAAAGCACAACGACAATTAGTTCTGGAGCTGCAGCGGAAGGAAGAAAAACAATATTGTGAGCTCGAGTTGATTCAGAGACAAAAAGAGGAGGCATCTCAGAGAACTAAGCTAGATGATAAGAGTTTGAGTTATGTTGTGCTGGGAGTTAGTGAAGAGTCAAAAGCTTACGGACTCTATGATATAGAAGCGGCAGATGAAAATAATGATATAGAAGCGGCAGATGAAAATACTGCAGAGGAAAATATTTTATCTGGCTCTTTGGCTGAAGCAAGCTCTCCTAGCTCGAATAAGGCGAGGAATAAGAGACCACCAGTCTGGATGAGAGACTATGCAATAGGAGAAGATTTTTGTGAAGATGTTCATGAAGCAGTCTGGATGAGAGACTATGCAATAGAACAAGTTTTTTTTTTGTAAAGAAGATGATGAAGCTCAGCCATATTTACCCCTACTGAACCTGCAAACTTTGTAAACTTTAAAGAAGCATTGAAGAGTGAGAAATGGAGGCAAGCCATGGATCTGGAGCAATAAACAGAAATGGCACATGAGAATTGATGAAGTTACCTGGTGGAAGTTTGGTATGAGGTCGTAGATATAAACTGATTACTATTCGTGTTCAGTTTAAGGGAGGGGTTGTTAGGATTAGATTTGAATAAACAGAAATGGCACATGAGAATTGATGAAGTTACCTGGTGGAAGTTTGGTATGAGGTCGTAGATATAAACTGATTATTATTCGTGTTCAGTTTAAGGGAGGGGTTGTTAGGATTAGATTTGATTGAGTTATTTTATCAGATTTCATCTAGTTATTTGAATTAGATTTGATTTAGTCATTCTTCAATTGGATGAGAGATTTCTCCCAATTCTTCGTCTTTCCGTTTTCTTTTACTGTTCCTAATAGTAACATGTCATTCTTAAAAAACTAGGACACCGATGTGACAATGATACATTAATTAAAAAGAATTATTTCAAAAAATTTATCAATTTTATATTAGACATAAATTCATATAAATAAGTTTATATATTTGTATACTTAAAAAAAAAA
>NW_019268756.1:19677-25825 GCF_002738365.1 Cucurbita moschata
TCAAAGAGAGACGTGAGAATAAATTATTCTCAAGCTTTCTTTACATCGGTCAAAGAGTATTTGATAAGTTTTCAAAATTAACGGTTTTCTTTTTTCTTTCTTTCTCCCTTTTCACGTTTTTTTTTTTTTAAATAAAAAAAGTTTAATGTGAGAATGAAGAAGTTAGAAGGGAGAAAGAAATGAATGTAATAAAACTTTTCCATCGGTAGGAATGGAAATGGTGAATGGGTCCTTGACGATAGTTGACCGCTATACTCTAGTTTCGATGTAAGTGATGATTATCAGCAATATGAATTGTGTCAATACCACACCGTTATCAAGAGGAAGTAAAGTAGAGTAGAACAGATCAAGCGATCCATTTGTTGAGAGTACTGTAAGAGGGACACAAGTAAGAATGTTGGATATAACTACTCTTTCACATTTGAGTGATGAGTCTAATAGATCCAACTACAATATCAAAGAAACTTCAGCTGGTAGTGATTGCTTGCATTGGTGTCTCCGTGGTATCCCAGACACATGTAACATGATTTTTCTTGCTCAAATATAGCTTCATGTGTCTCTATTGGAAGGCTTCTTAATTTGCAGCCTTTGGTGAAGATGATCACTCCGAGGTGGGTTTGTTAGTGAAGATGCAATTGTATAATCAGGGTTTTATATCAATGGTCCCATTTATATCTATAAATGAAATTTGTGGTGTATGTTTTGGAAATTCAACAATAATCATCGGTTATTTGGTTACCATCCTAAAGAAATTCAACTTTCGACATTTTGTGAATGCTCAAAGCTACTTGCAAAGTACTGTCGATTATGATCCATAATACTCACCGACTCGAAATTGAGGTTTGTTCATGTTTGAAAATGTGACAAACCAAAAGGCAAGATGCTAATTAATATTGTTTGAGATTGTTGTTGTAAATTCTTCATCTTTGAATACATATTTTGGTTGGCTTATGAATTTTTCCATCTTTTAAAAATATTATTTTTTTAGTTTGGCCCTAATTTCATAATAGGCGATTGAATCACAATATTGCAATATTTTAAGTTACTTTTAAGATTAAAGGTTGATGAATAAAGTAATTACGGCAAGTTCTTTTTATGCATCTTATTCTGATCTAGCACATAAATGCTTTCTAATTATTTTATTTATTTTTTTATGAATTAGGTTCTGAAGATCATTTGATTATAAACGCTTTAATTCAAACAATATTTAATAACTAATCATTTTAATATTTATACTCAAATATACTAACAAGTACTAGTAACACTAGTCTCAATGACTTAAAGAATACAGCTATTATCTCGAACTATAAACAATTTAATTCCAACCTATTCTAATGGACAAACGCTTTATTAGACTCTATTGTAAGATTTCACTTCATCAATTTAAGTAGCGTTCAACTACAACTACAAATATCAAATTCTTCAGTATTCATGAACAAAATCGGCCTAACAATGTCTCTTGGAACTATTTACCAAAGGTGTTAGAATGAGCCGTGTGGAAGGGTTGCCTTTAGATGTTTTAGTACCAATTAAGGATGTAAATATCCTAGTAGTGCAGAATGCAGGAAGGTTCGTAGTTGAAAAGAATAACGAGAATAGTGGACATCGTTTCATCTACAAGCATGTGGTGAACGGTCTGGTTGGTATGACTAGAGAACGTCGTCCTCGCAGAATTCATATTATTGTGATAGAAGTTATATATAACGATGATATTCCTTGGTCTTTTATTACAAAGGTGCAGAACTTTCTTTTTGTGCATGTGATATATCCATCACCACCTACTCATAAGCTCTCATCTTTTAAAGAAGTTCTCGAGTTTCATGCCATTCTTGTGGTAGAATTGTGGTTGAGTAGAATTTTGAGAAGTGGTTCAAGCAGAAGGTGTTAGGATCGCACAACAACGCACACGCTCGATCTAGATGAACACAAAGAAAAGGATAGAGAAAAGTGCAAGGAGAACTCTGGCTAAAATGATTTTTTTATTGATGACTTCACGTATGTACAGTAAGAGAGAATTATAGAGAATAGAAAGTACCTCTCAAAGCTCTACCGAACAGGATATATATATAGTTCAATTTACTATATATAGCTTTACTAGATTTAATCATCTACTATATATAGCTATTTACTATATATAGCTTTACCCGATTTAATCATCTACTATATATAGCTATTTACTACATATATAGCTTTACTAGATTTAATCATCTACTATATATAGCTATTTACTATATATAGCTTTACTAGATTTAATCATCTACTATATATAGCTATTTACTATATATAGCTTTACTAGATTTAATCATCTACTATATATAGCTATTTACTATATATAGCTTTACTAGATTTAATCATCTACTATATATAGCTATTTACTATATATAGCTTTACTAGATTTAATCATCTACTATATATAGCTATTTACTATATATAGCTTTACTAGATTTAATCATCTACTATATATAGCTATTTACTATATATAGCTTTACCAGATTTAATCATCTACTATATATAGCTATTTACTATATATAGCTTTACTAGATTTAATCATCTACTATATATAGCTATTTACTATATATAGCTTTACCCGATTTAATCATCTACTATATATAGCTATTTACTACATATATAGCTTTATCGGATAAAACTTTACCAAATATAGCTTTACCGGATATAACCGTTGACCAAGCTATAAATAAGCATCAGCTCCATAACCTAACAGAAGGGACCCAAGTCCTTCCCCCTATCATTCCACTACCCATTCCAGAAGAAGCAGTCATTCAAGTTCCCTCAGTTGCCAACGCAGAAGTAGGTCTTCCTCGTTATCTCCTTTCCCCAAATCGTCCAGTTCCAGTCCTAGTCGTGCATCAACTGATCGAAATCATTCCATAGAGAAACTTAAGAAAGAGGAAGAACAGAAGAAAGGGCGTGAAGCAGGAAGTTAGAAGAAGATGCAGCTAGGAGGATGGAAGAACTAATTCAGAAGAAGGTTGAAGAAATGCTAAACTCTGAAGGGACTAAATTAGAAATACAGGGACGAATAGAGGAAGGTCGCACGAAGTTGTTTGATGATGTTGATGTGGAGCTTGAGAAAGAGAAAGAAGCCGCTCTTACTGCTACAAGAAAAAAAGAAAAACAAGCACGAAAAGAGAGAGAAGAGCTAGATAAAATGCTGGAAGAGAATAGAAGAAGGGTAGAAAAAGCACAGCAACGATTAGTTCTGGAGCTGCAGCAGAAGGAAGAAGAACAATATTGTGAGCTCGAGTTGATTCAGAGACAAAAAGAGGAGGCAGCTCAGAGAACTAAGCTAGATGATAAAAGTTTGAGTTATGTTTTGCTGGGAGTTAGTGAAGAGTCAAAAGCTTACAGACTATGATATAGAAGCGGCAGATGAAAATAATGATATAGAATCGGCAGATGAAAATAATAATATAGAAGCGGCAGATGAAAATAATAATATAGAAGCAGCAGAAGAAAATACTGCGGAGGAAAATATTTCATCTGGCTCTTTGGCTGAAGCAAGCTCTCCTAGCTCGAATAAGGCGAGGAATAAGAGACCACCAGTCTGGATTTGAGACTATGCAATAGGAGAAGTTTTTTTTTGTAAAGAAGATGATGAAGCTCAGCCATGTTTACCCCTACTAAACCTGCAAACTTTGTAAACTTTAAAGAAGCATTGGAGAGTGAGAAATGGAGGCAAGCCATGGATCTGGAGCAATAAACAAAAATGACACATGAGAATTGATGAAGTTATCTAGTGGAAGTTTGGTATGAGGTCGTAGATATAAACTGATTACTATTCGTGTTCAGTTTAAGGGAGATTGTTAGGATTAGATTTGATTGAGTTATTTGGATCAGATTTGATCTAGTTATTTGAATTAGATTTGATTTAGTCATTTTCAATTGGATGAGAGATTTCTCCTAATTCTTATGATCTTTACGGTTTTCTTTTTCTGTTTCTAACAGTAACATGTCATTCTTAAGAAACCTAGGACACCGATGTGACAATGATACATTAATTAAAAAGAATTATTTCAAAAAATTTATCAATTTTATATTAGAGATAAATTTATATAAATAAGTTTATATATTTGTATACTTAAAAAAAAGCTTAATGTACGTTTCACTCTCAAAATATATTCA
Source organism: Cucurbita moschata (assembly GCF_002738365.1). Lineage (NCBI taxonomy): Eukaryota > Viridiplantae > Streptophyta > Magnoliopsida > Cucurbitales > Cucurbitaceae > Cucurbita > Cucurbita moschata. Next base: position 23,821 of record NW_019268756.1, read on the forward strand.
AAGTCAAGTGTCTCATATGATGGATTATAAATTTGTAATGTATCCATTGTATTAACAAGTGTTCAGTACATGCCCAACACGTGTCAGATTAGTGACACTAAGTTATTCTCATACTTTCTTTACACCCATTTAAAGTAGTTTAAAAACTAGCACGTTGACTAACTACAACTTCAATTTTGTGCTTTAAGGATGTTTTGACCCAAGAGAAATAAAATCCTTTGTAACAACCGGGAAAAACAAGATAAAATAATAATAATAATAATAATAAATAAATAAATAAATAACTAATAAAAAAATATATATATTAAAAAAAAAAACATTTGTGAACGGATCCCTCCTCCCTTCAATCTCTCACCACTGCTTCCCTAAAAATAAATTTAGGAATAAATCAAGAATTCTTTTCTGGGAAGATTTACCGAGAATTTCTTCATTCCTACCAAAACAAATAGAAAAAAAAAAAAACAAAAGGTTTTAGCAGATTTTGTTGGGCCGAGAAGATGCATCATTTGAAGAGGTCGGAAGTCGTATGTTAAATCTTCCTCTTATTTTATTAAGTAATATTAATTTTGTTACAATTATTTAGTTTTGAATTAGAGATTAAATGAAAAGAATTTTGTATGAGTTTTAGGAAATGACGACCAATTATATTTTAGATCTCCTGAACTGTTCAGATCTCCTGAATTGTTGCAATGATTTAGGCTGTCAATAATTTTATATGAATTATAGAAAAAGAACCCAACAAAATGAACCGATTGAATTAAAAGCTAAGAATATAATTATTAACTAAATCAGAAGGAAGACAAAGGAAAGAAGAGATGGAAATCCAGAATACTGTTAACACTAAAAAGAGAAAAAAAAAATTGGAAGGAAGGATAGGTTAACAAAATTGGCCAATAATATCTCCAAAATAATTACAGTGCAAGATGGAAGATGGAAGATTGAGAAAAGATTTTGTTGAAAATAATTTTAAAAGAAATAAAACAGGAAACGTAAGAGAGCAAGGAACTCCATCAATTTCGTCTAACAGAAAATATCAGAATTTAAGAATGACCAATGTAAATTAGAGAAATAATTTTATAGAGTTCAAACTTGAAACTGATGTCATGGGCTCACATAGGTTAACTTGGAGTTCAATGGACTTTCATCAAGGATAACGATGGAATCGAACTTTCGTTAAGGATATATTCATGACAACGACTTAAGCTAACCAGGTAAGTGACCTTACTGTCGGCATGGTTATATTTGATGTTGACACGTGCCCTGTGGTTCGGCACGTGTCATATATATTGATATGTGTGAATTGTCTGTGGATCGATATGCTTCCTATATGTTATGTTATTTATGCTGCTTAGTTGATGTGATATGAATGCATGTGACGATGTGTGGCCCTTGTACGATTTTGGCTTGTTGTATGAGTATTGAAATGCAACTGAATGAATTGTATGACATGAAATACGGTAAATTGCATGATACATAACCCCGCTAGGAATATGTATGATATGTAACGAAATGAGAATGAGAATGACACGTAAGCATGAAAACGTGACACGGGGTTATGTTCATTAAATGATGACTGTAGGACTAGTGGGACCTCATGCATATTGCGTGATCATGCATTTGGGGGGATACCCCTATCCCATCACGAGGGTACGGACGCGTACATCCAAATGATAGGACAACGATCGTTATGCCCTGCAAAGCGATGCCGTGACGGTTTTAGTTTTAACGGGTCCTGGTGGGCCCCCAGAGCATGCCCACCAGCTAGGGACAGTGGCCCAGCGGTGTGCGAACTAGCTGGTGAGCCCATATTCGCACGTATGGGCTGCGTGTAGAGTATATGGTACACGTCCACGATTACCTGTTAGGATTACACCGTTGGGAAAACGAAACGAAACGAAACGAAAGATAGGTCCCATCATTTCATTGCATGTGATTGTTGCATTTAACCCCAATAGTGGGGTCACTTACTGAGTATTTCTTTAAATACTCAAGCCATGTGCTACTA
>NW_019268757.1:0-5355 GCF_002738365.1 Cucurbita moschata
GGGTCAACCCGAACCCAGAACCCGGGAGAGCCAGCCCGTTCCTCCCTTGGCCTCTACCTTCGGCCCAGCCCAACTTCAGCGGCCCAAACTTCAAACCGGCCCAGAAGCTACGGTTCGATTGAACCAACCCAGACCAGACCCACGGTCCAATTGAGCCGGCCTGCAAACCAAACTCCTGCGGCCCAGCCCAGTAAGCCGAGGCCCAACGATTAGTCTTGGCCCAGTAGCCCTCCACAGCCCACGACCCGAACCGGGCTGCGACCCGCGCTTCGACCCGACACTGCTGCCCGACGTGGCTTTCTCTGCTACTGCCACGTGTCACTCAACGGCGCAGGCAGTCCCTCGGCTCGGCTCGGCGCAAACGGCTCGGGCTCCCTCCGGCGACGCTCCGGCGGCTCCAGCGGCTGTTCGGCTCGGCTCACCTGTTTTCAGCCCGGTTTCCACTGTTCCGACCCTCCCGAATCTGTTTTCGGCCCCGATTAAGGTATCCGAGGCCGTTTCAGAGCCGTATTTCACATTTATTAAATTATAGGTAAATTAATTGTGAAATACTAACGGAAAGTGGTGGACGGTGTGATAGGAAACAAACCCCGGGGACGTAGGGAGCGGCTCTCACGGAACGGGAGCTTACGTTTAGCGATTTAGGGAGTACTTCGGCCAAGGCCAACCAAGTAAGTGGCCTTACTATAGGATAGGCTAAATAAATTGTATGATGCTTGATGATATGCGTGGTATATACATAATTTGTTGAGTGACGCTTGATATGTTTGACGCACGTTGTGGCATTATGATGAGCATGATGATTGCATGATTTTTACCTTAATATGATGATGTTTTCCATATTGAGCATGCTAGATGATGATGAGTGCCATATTGCATCATGTCGTTAGATCGACGTAGGACACAACCCTAAGAGCATGAAAATGATATTAATATAAATATCCACGAGTATGCGTTACCTAGAGTAACAAAGAGATGAGACTAGAGGGTTGTGTCAGAAGAGACATTACGATGGATTTAGAGGGACCTCATGCATTTTGTATGTTCATAAGCATAGGGCTACTTCCCCTAGAGATGATGAGTGCGGACGCGCACCTTACGATGAGCGCGAATGCGCACAGGTGCGAAAGTACACAGATGAGGGTGTTCATGAGGCGCATGACACTATGGGGTTCCGCTGACCTCCGGACGTCGCTACAGATTAGCTTGACCAGAGGGTCCAGGGGGTGTGCGAGCGCCCTGGGGACTCACACTCGCACGTGTGAGTCGTGTGTAGGGAAGTACTACACATCCAATTTTGCCGAGACTGGAGGCCACCCCTAAGATGATTAGAGATAGGTCCCTATTCATGATTGCATGTGTTTGCATTAGCATGGCCCCTATAGTGGGGTCACTTACTGAGTATTTCAGGCCATGTGCCATATTGTTTTTTTCAGGTAAAGGCAAGGCGCCCATGTACGGTTGACGGTGGCATCGTGATCAGAGACTGTGGCGCGTGCATAGGATAGATGCATATTTAATTCCTAGTCTTAGTTAGAATAGGGCGTTTGCAATTCATTCATTTAGATTAATTAATTTGTAGTCGTTTTATTTTATTTTCTTTTCTTTTTGGAACTCTAGCTCAATGTTTGAAACACGTAAGTCCGGCAGTGTTTTCCAAAGTTTTAATGTATTCTGAAGTTTTAAATTTTTCCGCTATTAATAATGAGCATGCTTAGATTTTTATTCTGCATTAGAGATGAGCATGAGACGTTAGTAGCGACTCTGGATATGTGGAAATTTAGGGTCGTTACAATACCTTAGTCATATCGTTACAAGAACATATCCTAACGCTATCGTTCTATCAATCTATATAATCCTTACTTTTAGAGTAATCCTAACGCTATCGTTCTATCGTTCAATGTTCATAGACTATACATGTATTTGAGTAATTTTAAAGCATATTGCTTTCATTTCACCTATTCTTAAATGATATTTTTTTTTAAAATTTGGAATTTCTATATTTGTGTTGATTGGGAAACGACTTTTTAAAGTTCCATCTATCATTTTTCTTATTGGACTTGGTGGAAAGTAAATGAATTTAAATACATAATTTTATCAAAAGTTATTCAAAATATTTCTATCGTTATAGTGTTTACTGTAGCTTCTAGATCAACATTTAGTACTGGTGAGATAATTTTTTATTGTTTTAGGAGTGTTCTTTAACACGTAAGATTGTTGACACAAAATTGTTGGATAAAAAATTAGTTTCGATAAATTTAAAAATTTTGTTATAAAACTGTAATTATAAATTATAATGTATTTATTATCTCGAGGTCAAATTATTATATCACAATTTTTTTTCGATAATTTAGGCCCTCGAACTTAAGTAAATCTATTTCGATGCAAGTAAAATATTTTACATTATTTTTTATTTTTGATATGTATAGTTTCATTAAACTAATCATTTTTATTGTTTTAATTTGATGATTTATCATTTCCTTCTATTTTCCTTATTTTAAAGTAATCCATTCTCAAATTGGATCCATATTTAGTTGTATTTACTTCTATAATAATGTTAAATTATGTTAAGATGTTACAATTTTCTTCTATTATTGTTGATATTTTTTTTTTAATGATTATAGATTTATGTGTTTGTGAACTTTTAATATTTTTTTATCTAAAATTCTATGAAATTATTATGAATTGTGAATGAATAAATTTTTTTTAATGATTATAGATTGATTTGTGTTTGTAAACTTTTAATATTTTTATCTAAAATTCTATGGAATTATTATGAATTGTGAATGTAATTTTTTTTTAATTTTTTTTTTTGGTTGGGTCAAAAAAACCCGACCCAACTCAATCCAACCCGGACCATGTACATCCCTACTTTTTATCTCGGTTTATTTATTTCTTCACAGTTAGTTTTAGAAATTTTTTTTTAATGAATTCTTACTTTTTATCTCTAAAAGGCTACTACATTTCCTAAAACTCATACAAAATTCTTATAATTTAATCCCTCTTTCAAAACTAAATAATTGTAACCAAATTAATATCATTTAATAAAATAAACTAATCAATGGTAAGCAAATTAATATCATTCAATAAAATAAACTAATTAACGGTAACCAAATTAATATCCTTCAATAAAATAAACTAATTAACGGTAATCAGATTAATATCATTCAATAAAATAAACTAATTAACGGTAACCAAATTAATATCATTCAATAAAATAAACTAATTAACGGTAACCAAATTAATATCATTCAATAAAATAAACTAATTAACGGTAACCAAATTAATATCATTCAATAAAATAAACTAATTAACGGTAACCAAATTAATATCATTCAATAAAATAAACTAATTAACGGTAACCAAATTAATATCATTCAATAAAATAAACTAATTAACGGTAACCAAATTAATATCATTCAATAAAATAAACTAATTAACGGTAACCAAATTAATATCATTCAATAAAATAAACTAATTAACGGTAACCAAATTAATATCATTCAATAAAATAAACTAATTAACGGTAACCAAATTAATATCATTCAATAAAATAAACTAATTAACGGTAACCAAATTAATATCCTTCAATAAAATAAACTAATTAACGGTAATCAAATTAATATCATTCAATAAAATAAACTAATTAACGGTAACCAAATTAATATCATTCAATAAAATAAACTAATTAACGGTAACCAAATTAATATCATTCAATAAAATAAACTAATTAACGGTAACCAAATTAATATCATTCAATAAAATAAACTAATTAACGGTAACCAAATTAATATCATTCAATAAAATAAACTAATTAACGGTAACCAAATTAATATCATTCAATAAAATAAAATGAAGACTTCTGACCTCGAACTAAATCTAAACATTTTTATTTTACTGTTTGTTTTTGTAAATGTGCTTAATAGATTTTTTTTTACTGGAAAGACGAATTACTGGTATTATTATTTTAGGAAAGGAGTGGTGAAAGGTCAAAGGAGAGAGAGGTGGGAAATAAATTACCTTTTCTTTTTTTCTTTCTTCTTTATATCTATGGCAGACTCATCATCCCACGACTAAGGAAGTTTTGAAGCGATATTTGGAGAAGGACGTGTGAGAAATTGGTGGAGAGAGGGATGGGTTACTTTTTTATTTTTATTTTTTTATTTTTATTATTATTTATTTTAAATTATGCCATTTATAAAAAAACAAATTAAGAATAATTTTTATAGAAAAATGGTTAACTCCATCTATAAACTTGTTACATGAAAGTTCGAACTTGAAATTGATGTCATGAGCACACGTAGGTTAACTTTGATTTCAAAATACAAAATTGAACTTTCATTAAGGATAAATTCATGGCAACAACTTAAGCTAATCAGGTATGTGGTCTTTCTATCGGCTTGGTCGGAAGACTTATCTTATGTACGACGACACGTGTCCAGTGACCCTTGCATGTATCATTTATGCTTTCATATTATATGATGATGTGATGATGTTATATGATGACGTAATGGCGTTAAATGATGATGTGTTGATGTTATTATTATTTATTTATTTATTGGGCTATTACAAAAACAATTTTAAATCATGTCATTTATAAAAAAAACAAATTAAGAAGAATTTTTATCATATTTAAATAAACGAACATAGAAGTCTATTTGTTTGAAATCTCCTGATAACAAAATTAAGAAAACTACTCCTCTATCATCAAACCTCTCAAAATGATAAGTTTACTATATTTATTTTTTTTATCCTCGTATATCTCTAGTAAATGTAATTGATATGCTTATCATCTTTTTATCTTATCAATAGACTAAAAATGATAAATCTATCGTATTTAATTTTTTTCTATCGATAATTTTTTTCGTATTCATTTTTCAAAGTCTATAATGATACAATATAAGAATGATATATTAGTTGTAATGACCCTAAATTTCTACATACTCAGAGTCTCTACTAATGTCTCAGACTCATCTCTCATGCGGAAATATAACTCTTAAAAGAAAACATCATCTATAGTATAAATATCCAAAACATTAAAAACATCCTCTCCTCTGAAATGCATAACAACTACTCTAACCTAAAATATGCTTATGAACATACAAGATGCATCCGTTCCCTCTCTCATCTCTTTGTTACATTAAGTAACACATGATTGTGGATTTTATATTAATATCCTTTTCATACTTTTAGGGTTGTATCTTAGGTCGATCTAACGACATGATGCAATATGACACTGATTATCATATAGCATGCTAAATATGAAAGACATCATCATATTAAACCATGCAAAAATCGTATTCATCATAAAGCCATCACGTGCATCACACATAATATGTACGTCATGCATCATAT
>NW_019268757.1:6470-9799 GCF_002738365.1 Cucurbita moschata
TTTTTTTTTGTCTATTTTTATTAATCTTTTTTTAAATTTTATCATATTTTTATTGGTTAATGATTTTGTTTATCTCCTAAAAATAAACCAAAGTTATAATTGATGTTATTTCCTATAAAAGAATAAAAATTTAATTTTATTTGTCTATTTTTGTTAATCGTTTTCTAAATCTAACCATATTTTTGTTGGTAAAGCTAAGTTAGAATAATAATTAAAATTAAAAAAAAAGAAATATATATTATATATATATATATATATATATATTTAAATTCTATTCCCATATTTGTTAATTAATTCATCTTTCTTGGACCTATTTTTGTTAATCCATTCTTTGTTAATCCATTCTGATTTAGAAATCTCCCTCTCTTTCTTTTATCTATTTATTTCTTTTATTTTCCTCTATTTCTTATCTATATATTTTATTTTTTAATTAATTGGTATTCTGGCCAATCTTAGTCGATTATTTGGTTAGGATATGATAATTTGATATACATAATATACATAATTGCAATGGAGTTAAGAGAAGATCTACGCTATAATTGCTATGATTTCCGAAAATAAATTAAAATAAAATAAAAGAAAAAATATAATATATATCTTAACAATATAGGGTTCTATCAAAATGCCTCGCATTTTTTTTTCTGTTTCTTTTTTGCATAACCTGATATTCCGGTGTGAGGGGTTGTTTTGGCAAAACCTATATTGTGGACTATTCTAGCGCGACCACGGGTGGAAAAGGGATGAGCCTTGAGTGGAGAGAAGTGTGGGGCTAGTTTTTATCATATTCTTTTTTCTTCATTTATTTATTTGGGCTTTACATTAGTTATAAATGAAAGTAAAATTAAAATTACCTAAGAAATGGTATGTGTTGTCATGTTTAAAAATATGCAAATTTTTTTACCCATTATTTTTTTTTTTAAAAAAAAGCTAAAATCTCACCGATTAACTTTCATATTTATGTCCATAATTGTTAAATTATAAATGTAAATCAATGAGTTAGAAATTAAAATTATATGTTCTAGTGGATATTTTGAATATAAGGTAAAGAAATATTATTATCAAAGTTTTAGAATAAAAAAATTTTAAGACTAAATTATTCTCTTTCACACCGGTTATTAGAGTCCCTCACCATAAAGTTGAATCATCACATTAGATAGAAGATAGAAAATTAGAGACTTCATTGTAATACATCTTTAGATAACCTAATTAAGCTTGCTACTATCAGGAGGCATTGGCTTTTAGAAGATGTTGCTGGATTTCGGCTAGCTGGAATGCGCATCTTGGTGCCTAAATCCAATTGAGACTTTTGGGAGATTTTGCTGGATTTGTTCCAGCTGGGACACGCCTCTTGGTGCCTAAACTTGAGGGAGGGCTTTCAGGAGATGTTGCTGGTTTTTGGCCAGTTGGAACACGCCTCTTAGCTCCTAGACTCAATGGAGGGGTTTCAGGAGATGTTACTGAATTTGGTCCTGTTGGGACACGCCTCTTGGTGTCTAAATTTGAGGGAGGGCTTTCAGGAGATGTTACAGGATTTGGCCCGTTGGTTTGTTGAATTTGGTCATGTTGGGACACATCTCTTGGTGGCTAAATTTGAGGGAGGGCTTAAAGGAGATGTTGCTGGATTTGGGCCAGTTGGTACACGCCTCTTAGTGCCTAAACCCAATGGAGGCATTTCGGGAGATGTTGCTGGATTTGGTCCTGTTGGGACATGCCTCTTGGTGGCTAAACTTGAGGGTGGGTTTTCCGGAGATGTTGCTAGTTTTTGGCCAGTTGAGACACGTCTCTTAGCTCCTAGACCCAATGGAGGCGTTTTGGAAGATGTTACTGAATTTGGTCCTGTTGGGACACGCCTCTTGGTGTCTAAATTTGAGGGAGGGCTTTCAGGAGATGTTGCTGGTTTTTGGCCAGTTGGAACACGCCTCTTAGCTCCTAGACTCAATGGAGGGGTTTCAGGAGATGTTACTGAATTTGGTCCTGCTGGGACATGCCTTTTGGTGCCTAAATTTGAGGGAGGGCTTTCAGGAGTTGTTGGTTTTTGGCCAGTTGGGACACGCCTCTTGGTGCCTAGACCTAATGGAGGCGTTTCGGGAGATGTTGCTGGATTGGTCCAGTTGGGATACGCCTCTTGGTGCCTAAACTTGACGGAGGGCTTCAGGAGATGTTGCTGGATTTGGGCAAGTTGGGACACGCCTCTTAGCTCCTAGACCCAATGGAGGTGTTTCAGGAGATGTTGCTGGATTAGGTCCAGTTGGGACACGACTTTTGGTGCCTAAATTTGACGAAGGGCTTCAGGGATGTTGCTGGATTTGGGCCAATTGGGAAACGCCTCTTAGCTCCTAGACCAAATAGAGGTGTTTCAAGAGATGTTGTTGGATTAGATCCAGTTGGGACATGCCTCTTGGTGCCTAAACTTGAGCGAGGGCTTTAAGGAGATGTTTTCTGGATTTGGGCCAGTTGGTACACGTCTCTTAGTGCCTAGATCCAATGGAGGCGTTTCAGGAGATGTTGCTGGATTTAGTACAATTGGGACATGCCTTTTAAGTCCTAAAGAAAGCATATTGCCACTCTCATCCCACAGAGTGGTGTCGTTCTGGAGCGTCAGTCCCTTGTCGGTTTTTTAGGGTTTTTTGTATTTCATTTTTTATTTGTAATTCCTTTTGTAATAATTTGAAACAAATATTTTCACTATTTTATTTTAATTAAATGGTATTTTTATCTTTTACTTTACTTTTCTTTTCTTTTCTTTTCTTTTATATTTGTTTGTTTTCGATTTCGTCTTTTTAGTCACGATTTGGTTTTTAGAAGCCTCGAAAATTAGGTCGTTACAGATTGGTATCAGAGCAATCAGGTTTTAGATTTTNTTTCACTATTTTATTTTAATTAAATGGTATTTTTATCTTTTACTTTACTTTTCTTTTCTTTTCTTTTATATTTGTTTGTTTTCGATTTCGTCTTTTTAGTCACGATTTGGTTTTTAGAAGCCTCGAAAATTAGGTCGTTACAGATTGGTATCAGAGCAATCAGGTTTTAGATTTTGTAGACTTTTTCTAGGATAGAGAGTCGTAGACCTAGACAATATTGTTCTTACAAGCAAGGGCAGCCACGGTAGGAATTAAGCACCCCTCAAGCAAACTATTTTCACAAGTGAGCTTGATTAAGTTGGAAGTCGAGAAATAAGATTCACCTACATTGAGAGTGAAGCTATGGAGGTCATGGCTTCTTGTTTGGTTGGAGTCTTCACGAGCTAGTGCCAATTATGGACTTCCAAAAACATGATGTGAGCTTTATGCCTCTAATGAGATAAGGGGTGTAGGATATTCCTATTGATG
>NW_019268757.1:10612-12887 GCF_002738365.1 Cucurbita moschata
TAATGAAAGTTTTAATTCTACTGAGAACCTACATGTTATATGCTAGATTCACGAAGTGCGAATTATGACTGCAAGAGGTGACCTTCCTTGGACACGTGGTATCTAGGCAGGGAATAACCGTGGATCCTGGTAAGACCAAAGCAAAGCATGAAATCGCCTGCAATTTAAATGTGTTGAGAACACCTTTGTTCTATGTCAAGTTTTCTAAGTGTGAATTATAGCTATGAGAAGTAGCATTTTTATGACATATGGTCTCAAGAGGAGAAATTATTGTGGATCCAGCTATGGTTGAAGCTGTCATGTGGTGGCCAAGGCCAACAACTGTGACAGAGGTAAGAGGCTTTTTGGGCTTGATTGGCTATTACAGGAGATTTGTCCAAGAATTCTCGAAAATGTCGGTTACGATGACTCAGTTGAAAAAAAAAATCCCATTTGGTGGACATCAAATTGGGAAGCAAGCTTCCAAGAGTTGAAAAGGAAGTTGGTGATTGCACCAGTCTTCATTGTGTATAGTGGCGCCTCAGCGAAGGGCTTAAGTTGTGTACTTATGCAGAATTGGAAAGTAATTGCGTACGTTTCTCTGGACAATTAAAGGAATATGAGTGGAATTATCCTACCGATGATTTGGAGCTAGCTGTCGTGGTGTTCGCACTAAAGACATGGTGACATTATCAGTATGGTGAGAGAATCTAAGTGTACACTGACCACAAGAACCTTAAATATTTTTTTTCACCTAGAAGGAGTTGAATATGAGACAAAAAGGAGTTGGCTCAAGCTAGTGAAAGACTATGATGTTGAGACCGTATGTCATCCTAGCAAGGCTAATGTGGTAGCTGATACCTTGAGTAGGAAGCAGCCTACACCTCTACATTGGTCATTCAATAGAGCAAGCTTCAAGATAAGATCCAAAGAGCTGGGATTGATATAGTAGATAAGAACATCTCCGCACAACTAGCTCAGTTCCTTGACGATATTTTTCTTGTAATTTATTTCTAACCGTAGAGATAATTATCTTAATCTGAAGATTGCAAGAAACATCAATACCTACCTCCTTTGACGAATGTTAGAACTCCTACTCCCAATCCAAATTCCAGATTTATGGGTAATACTCCCTAGATTAACCTACCCAATTTTCAAATTCTAACTCTTAGAGTATCTCACGGATCTGAAGTAAATTCGAGAATCTAGATTCAAAAACTTTACCTTTATATTTTTCTCGCTTCTCGATAGTTTTGGACGATTTAAGAGTCAAAAATGTTCTCCTATTTGTTCTGTTAAGATTTCGTGAAGAAGGCTGGACCGAAATCGGATTCCTCGTGGCCCGACCGTTACCTCCCTCTCTCTCTAGAACTTTATTTCTCTTTAGAGCTTTGGTTCTCTCCCTATTTCCTTTTCTACTCTTTTCTTTTCCCTCTTATTTTTTTTCTCCTTTTAGTCTCATGTCACTTAATTTCAGGGGCTGAGAAGGGAGGGTAAAATGACCGAATTACCCCTCCAGGTTTGACTTTGACCCTATTTATAATTTTCCTTTTATTTCTAAGCATTTTTTCTTTTCTGTCTAATCTCAACTTTGTTCTCTGAGACCCTCCATCAAATCTTGGAAATTCAGTTTCAAAGGTAAAATTAGATTTTTCATTTTTAGTGGAGGCTCGAGTCTTACAACTTAATTGTTTGAGTAAAAAATCAATTTCACTTTTCATTGTTCTAAATTATGTTTAGCAGTAAAACTTAAATTTAAAATATGTCAAGATTATTTCGTGCGGATTGATCATTCCATCTAAATATTGTTTGTCATAATATTATATAGTACAAATAATAATAATTTATCAGATTTCCCTCTCTCTCTATTTCTCTCTTTTTTACTTTGGTTAGGTTCACAATTATTTTGGCCAGTTTTAATCCATTTTCCCTCCTTTTTTCTGTCTGTGTTTCTCTTATTTTTTTTATTTTGATCACAGTTTTAATGTTGGATAATTTTCTTTAACGACTAAAATGATAACAAAAATCTAAATAATTGAAACATGATAAAAGAGAAGAAATCATGAACTTTTTTCTTTTTGTAAATCAGACTATCTTTCCCATTTCATTTTCTTTTTAAAAGAAGGGCAACATCTCTTTTATGAAATTTATCATTTTTTGTTTTTTTTTTTTAACAAAATTATCGGACGGTTGGAGGTGCTGAGGAGAGACATGTAGAGGGATGGTATCCATTGCAATTTTATTATTATTATTCATTGATTTTTAGAACAACCTTTCAAATTATAATCTTTTAAAA
>NW_019268757.1:12897-14218 GCF_002738365.1 Cucurbita moschata
GGTCTCAAGAGGAGAAATTATTGTGGATCCAGCTATGGTTGAAGCTGTCATGTGGTGGCCAAGGCCAACAACTGTGACAGAGGTAAGAGGCTTTTTGGGCTTGATTGGCTATTACAGGAGATTTGTCCAAGAATTCTCGAAAATGTCGGTTACGATGACTCAGTTGAAAAAAAAAATCCCATTTGGTGGACATCAAATTGGGAAGCAAGCTTCCAAGAGTTGAAAAGGAAGTTGGTGATTGCACCAGTCTTCATTGTGTATAGTGGCGCCTCAGCGAAGGGCTTAAGTTGTGTACTTATGCAGAATTGGAAAGTAATTGCGTACGTTTCTCTGGACAATTAAAGGAATATGAGTGGAATTATCCTACCGATGATTTGGAGCTAGCTGTCGTGGTGTTCGCACTAAAGACATGGTGACATTATCAGTATGGTGAGAGAATCTAAGTGTACACTGACCACAAGAACCTTAAATATTTTTTTTCACCTAGAAGGAGTTGAATATGAGACAAAAAGGAGTTGGCTCAAGCTAGTGAAAGACTATGATGTTGAGACCGTATGTCATCCTAGCAAGGCTAATGTGGTAGCTGATACCTTGAGTAGGAAGCAGCCTACACCTCTACATTGGTCATTCAATAGAGCAAGCTTCAAGATAAGATCCAAAGAGCTGGGATTGATATAGTAGATAAGAACATCTCCGCACAACTAGCTCAGTTCCTTGACGATATTTTTCTTGTAATTTATTTCTAACCGTAGAGATAATTATCTTAATCTGAAGATTGCAAGAAACATCAATACCTACCTCCTTTGACGAATGTTAGAACTCCTACTCCCAATCCAAATTCCAGATTTATGGGTAATACTCCCTAGATTAACCTACCCAATTTTCAAATTCTAACTCTTAGAGTATCTCACGGATCTGAAGTAAATTCGAGAATCTAGATTCAAAAACTTTACCTTTATATTTTTCTCGCTTCTCGATAGTTTTGGACGATTTAAGAGTCAAAAATGTTCTCCTATTTGTTCTGTTAAGATTTCGTGAAGAAGGCTGGACCGAAATCGGATTCCTCGTGGCCCGACCGTTACCTCCCTCTCTCTCTAGAACTTTATTTCTCTTTAGAGCTTTGGTTCTCTCCCTATTTCCTTTTCTACTCTTTTCTTTTCCCTCTTATTTTTTTTCTCCTTTTAGTCTCATGTCACTTAATTTCAGGGGCTGAGAAGGGAGGGTAAAATGACCGAATTACCCCTCCAGGTTTGACTTTGACCCTATTTATAATTTTCCTTTTATTTCTAAGCATTTTTTCTTTTCTGTCTAATCTCAACTT
>NW_019268757.1:14392-28995 GCF_002738365.1 Cucurbita moschata
TCACTTAATTTCAGGGGCTGAGAAGGGAGGGTAAAATGACCGAATTACCCCTCCAGGTTTGACTTTGACCCTATTTATAATTTTCCTTTTATTTCTAAGCATTTTTTCTTTTCTGTCTAATCTCAACTTTGTTCTCTGAGACCCTCCATCAAATCTTGGAAATTCAGTTTCAAAGGTAAAATTAGATTTTTCATTTTTAGTGGAGGCTCGAGTCTTACAACTTAATTGTTTGAGTAAAAAATCAATTTCACTTTTCATTGTTCTAAATTATGTTTAGCAGTAAAACTTAAATTTAAAATATGTCAAGATTATTTCGTGCGGATTGATCATTCCATCTAAATATTGTTTGTCATAATATTATATAGTACAAATAATAATAATTTATCAGATTTCCCTCTCTCTCTATTTCTCTCTTTTTTACTTTGGTTAGGTTCACAATTATTTTGGCCAGTTTTAATCCATTTTCCCTCCTTTTTTCTGTCTGTGTTTCTCTTATTTTTTTTATTTTGATCACAGTTTTAATGTTGGATAATTTTCTTTAACGACTAAAATGATAACAAAAATCTAAATAATTGAAACATGATAAAAGAGAAGAAATCATGAACTTTTTTCTTTTTGTAAATCAGACTATCTTTCCCATTTCATTTTCTTTTTAAAAGAAGGGCAACATCTCTTTTATGAAATTTATCATTTTTTGTTTTTTTTTTTTAACAAAATTATCGGACGGTTGGAGGTGCTGAGGAGAGACATGTAGAGGGATGGTATCCATTGCAATTTTATTATTATTATTCATTGATTTTTAGAACAACCTTTCAAATTATAATCTTTTAAAATTTAAAATAAAAATTGGGATTTACCTTCCATTTTTATCTTAAATTTGTGTACAAACTCTATTTTGATATAATTTAAACCTATATATATATATATAGTTACCTACCTATGCTTTAAATATTTTGTTTTACTTCACCAAAATTTTTACCTTATTTTTTTGGGTGGGCCTATGTGCTTTAGGAATCCTCCCATATTCACTGGACAAATTTAGATAAAAATCCTCCCATTTAGATACCCAAAAGATCTTGTAGGAGATGGTTAGTTAGTTTTGATGGAGAATATGAGGTTAAAATTAGTATATCACATTGAATGCTTAGAAAAAAGCATGCTAAATAAATATTGTCAATTAAAACTCTAACGACTTCAAAAAAAAAATCACCTTCATCTTAAAACATAGTTATTGAATTACTTGGTTTGAAAACACCTTTAAAAAAATGACACAAAAAAAGGACTAAACAAAATAAATAAACATTTAAATTAAAAACATCATATTCTAGCATAAATCTCAGAAAATACATACGAGCATGTTCCATGGTCTTGAGTAAAGACTAAACAAAATAAATAAACGTTTAAATTAAAAACATCCTATTCTAGCCTAAGTTTAAGAAAATAAATACAAGTACCCTATGCATGTTCCATGGTCTTGAGTTGCGATGCCGTCATTAGCCATACAGGAATGTCTTGCCTTAACCAGAGAAGTAGTACATGGCTAAATACTCAGACCCCACTATTGGGGTTTAAATGCAATAACATACGAATGCAATGACAAGACCTATCTTTTCGGTCTATTTTCCTATGGTACTATCCTAACGGGTAACTTGGATGTGTACCATATACTCTACACACAGTCCATACGTGCGAGTATGGACTCACCAGTCAGTTCACACACCGCTAGACCACTTTCCTTGTGGTGCGAGCATACTCTGGGAGCTACTTAAACTAGACACCATTAAAACTAGTAACCGTCACGACAGCATTAGGTTAAAAATAATGTTTGTTTTCTTGCCCGACAGTCGTAGCATTATGATAAACATAATGAATGTTTTTCTGTTTGGTCATCGTAGCATTATAATGATTATTTTACTCCCTCGTAATGTACGCGTCCGAACTATCGTGAAGGGTAAGGAGTATCCCCCAATGCATGAGCACACAATAATGCATGAGGTCCTAACATTTTTCCATTTTCATTATCATTTAATTCAACCCCGCTAGCGTTCCATACATATCATACTGTTTCTCATATCATTTATCATATCTTTTATGCATACGTTGGAGTTGTATTTCATGCTCGTCGTTTTGCATGTCAATCACATCATATCATTGAAATTACATAAATATATCATATAATAACATTTCATGCTTCGAGACAGAACAATGTTCATCATGTACATATCATACCATAACATATCGCATCACAATATATCATATAAAAAACATGTCAATTATCACATATCTCGTACCATAACTTATTTCATATCATTTTCATATCATATTGTGTGTGTGCACGCGCGCGCGCGGGTGCGTGCGTGTGTGCGCGCGCGCATATGTACATATATACATACGTGTACATATGTGTGTATATATGTACACGTATACATACGTGTACATATGTGTGTATATATATGTATTTATATATACATATGTGTATATGTATATATATCCGTCATTCACATGTCATATCATAATCATATCATATCGTAAACACTTCGTGGTCATATCATTCCCTAACTGATCATAGCCTCAACATTCTTATATCTACCATGATTATATCGTTACGGAACGTATCCTAACGCTATCGTTCTATCAATCTATCATAATCCTATCCATTTTTACCCATAACCTAACCATATTATTTTATCATCAATTGTGACCACATCATTTTTATATCTCTCATATCCATAACACTTCGATACTTAACTTAACCTTAACGTTTCATGAACATACCTTACTCCTATCATTACATTAGGTTTAGTGCATGTTTCTTGTATCCTATCTCAAACATATCATTGAATACATCGTACCATAAATATTATCATACAATTCACAGATTATAACATATACATATCATATCATAAGCATGTCGATTCATAAACAATTCGCACATATCAATATATATGACACATGCAGAACTACATGGTACGTGTCAACATCAAATACAACTATGCCGATAGTAAGACCACTTACCTGATTAGCTTAGGCTGATGTCACGAATTTATCCGTATTGAAAGTTCGATTTTGTTTATTGAAATCCAAGTCAACCTATATGAGCTTATGACATCAGTTCCTTGTTTGAACTTCTACAAAATTGTTTTTCTAATTTACATTAGTTCTTGTGTTATACTTCATGTGAATGTTAGAACCTTTGCATGAATTAAGTCTGGAATTATTTATATATATTTGTTAGAGTTATTTTCATACAAACCATGTAATACCTTTAACATTTTCCAGCTATTCTACACTCTCTTGTTTAATACCTTTAACCTTTGTTTTTTTTTTTCCTCCTTTTAATTATATTCACAATCTTCCCCTTTTTATCTCCATTTATTTCTTTTTCCCGGTTAGTTTTAGCCAATTTTTTTAATCAATTCTTACCTTCTCTCAAAATGGTCAGGGCATTTCCTATCAAAATGGCTAGAGCATTTCGCATAGGGCATTTCCTAAAACTCATACAAAATTTTTATAATTTAATCTCTCATTCAAAACTAATTAACGGTAACCAAATTAATATCCTTCAATAAAATAAATTAATTAACTATAACCAAGTTAATATCATTCAATAAAATAAAAGAAAGACTCCTAACCTCTTCAAATGACATATAGCCCAACTAAATCTAAACATTTTTTTGTTTTTACACTTTTGTCCATACCTTAAATCTGCCTTTTTTTTATTTTTATTTTTATTTTTTTTATATTCGTTTATTTTTCATTTTTTTTATATCCGTTTATTTTTTATTTTTTTATATCTGTTTGTTTTTATAAATTACTGTGTAACATTGTTGTTTTAAGAAAGGAGTGGGGAAAGATCAGAGGAGAGAGAAGTTTTGAGGAGAGATATTTAAGGTAAGAGATGTGAGAAATGGGTGGAGAGAGAGGGACGGGTTACCTTTTATATTTTAATTTATTATTATTATTATTATATTTATTTATTTATTATTATTTTTTTTTTTTTTGAGAAAAGCTAAAGTTTCGCTAGTTAACATGAATTATATCATTTGAAAATATCCAAAGTTACATAAATTGGTAGAAACCTTCATATTTATGTCATGATTTTTCATATTTATGTCTATAATTATTAAATTATATAATGTTAATCAATAATGTAGAAATTAAAATTATATCTCCGTAAGTGAGGAGATTTTGAATAAAAGGTAAAGAAATATTATAAAATTTTTAGATTAAAAAGATTCTAAGACCAAATTATTTGTTTCACATCCATTGTTAAAGTCTCTGGTCATAAAGGTGGATCATCTCATTAGATAGAAGATTAAAAAAATTAGAGACCTCGTTGTAATACGTCTTTAGAGACCCTAATTAAACTTGCTACAATCACGAGAACTCATAATAAATTTAAAGGTGGGCTTTCAGGAGATGTTGCTGGATTTGGACCAGTTGGGACACGCCTCTTCGTGCCTAAACCCAATGGAGGCGTTTCGGGAGATGTTGCTGGATTTGGTCCAGTTGGGACACGCCTTTTGGTGCCTAAACTTGAGGGAGGGCTTTTAGGAGATGTTGCTGGATTTGGACCAGTTGGGACATGCCTCTTCGTGCCTAGATCCAATGGAGGTGTTTCGGGAGATGTTGCTGGATTTGGTCCAGTTGGGACACGCCTTTTGGTGCCTAAACTTGAGGGAGGGCTTTCAGGAGATGTTGCTAGATTTGGACCAGTTGGGACACGCCTCTTCGTGCCTAGACCCAATGGTGGCGTTTCGGGAGATGTTGCTGGATTTGGTCCAGTTGGGACACGCCTTTTGGTGCCTAAACTTGAGGGAGGGCTTTCAGGAGATGTTGCTGGATTTGGACCAGTTGGGACACGCCTCTTCGTGCCTAGACCCAATGGAGGAGTTTCGGGAGATGTTGCTGGATTTGGTTCAGTTGGGACACGCCTCTTTGTGCCTAGACCCAATGGAGGCGTTTCTGGAGATGTTGCTGGATTTGGACCAGTTGGGACACGCCTCTTCGTGCCTAGACCCAATGGAGGCGTTTCGGGAGATGTTGCTGGATTTGGTCCTGTTGGGACACGCCTTTTGGTCCCTAAACTTGAGGGAGGGCTTTCAGGAGATGTTGCTGGATTTGGTCCTGTTGGGACACGCCTTTTGGTCCCTAAACTTGAGGGAGGGCTTTCAGGAGATGTTGCTGGATTTGGACCAGTTGGGACACGCCTTTTCGTGCTTAGACCCAATGGAGCCATTTCGGGAGATGTTGCTGGATTTGGTCCTGTTGGGACACGTCTTTTGAGACCCAAAGAAAGCACATTGCCACTCTCATCCCACTTTGCCTCGAGACCATTGAGATTGGACAAAATACCAACCAGAGAGATCAACAAGAAGGCATAAACCATATTGACATTTTTAAGCAAGCTCATTTTGTCTTCACACAAGTATTCTAACAATGAAATCACAACTTTATATAAACTCTGGTGAAGAACTAATTTAGGATGGTAGTACTAGCTTGTGTAAATATATTTCTATCTTTAAATCGTTTATCATCTATAATAATATTTTTTTGGATGAGTTTTCCTAATTTATTGGTAACTAATGATTTTTGGAAACTAATTATGCCCGGTAATAAATATATCTAATAATTTCAATTTTTTTTTTATTTTAAAAAAACTTCACCTAACTTTAATATTAATTCTAGAATGAAAATATTTTGATCTAATTAAGAATCTTGTTAAAAATATTTCCGATCTAATTTTAATTCTAAAAGTGCACGTTACCTTTCTTTTTTTTTTATATCACAATTTGTGCATTAGTAATCCTCCCATATCATGATTTGACAAATTTAGATACCCAATTATGTAGGAGCTCAATAATTAACCCACTTTCCATATTTTTCCAATTGACTGATATTTAATAAGTTTTGATAGAGAATGTGATGGTTAAAATTCTTGTATATGACCTTGAATGCTTAGAAATTGCATGCTAAATAAATGTTGTCTATTAAAACAATTTTAAATTATGCAATTTTATAAAAAAAATTAAATTTTTTTATCAAATAGTTATCGATAAATTATCAAATTTTAATCATATTCAAATAAATGAACATACAAGACTATTTATTTGATGCTAGGTGACGACAAAATTAAGAAAATCACTCATCTATCATCAAACCTCTGAAAATGATAAATCTGTCTAATTTTTTGTATCCTTGTATATCACTCATAAATGTAATTGATATCTTTATCATCTTTTTATCTTATCAATAGACTAAAAATGATAAATGTATCGTATTTAATTTTGTTTTTATTGATAATTGTTTTCGTATTCATTTTTAAAAGTCTATAATAATACAATATAGAAGTGGTATATTAGTTGTAATGGTCCTAAATTTCTATATACTCAAGAGTCTCTACTAATGTCTCAGACTCATATTTCATGCGGAAATATAGCTCTTAAAAGAAAACGTCATCTATAGTATAAATATCCAAAACGTTAAAAACATCATATTCTCTGAGAAACAAAGTCATGGTCTTCGGTGCTTAAATACAAAATACTAAAATTTAGAGAAAATAAAAACAAATACAAAATAATTTAAAACAATGAAAGGCATAAAAACTATTCTAACCTATTCTAACCTAAAATATGCTTATGAACATCTAATATGTATGTGTTCCCTCTAAATCTCATCATAATGTCTTTCATGATACTACCCTCTAGTCTCATCTCTTTGTTACATTAATTAACACGTGATCGTGGATATTTATATTAATATCCTTTTCATGCTCTCTGGGTTGTGTCCTAAGTCGATCTAACGACATGATGCAATATGACACTCATCATCATATATAGCATGCTAAATATGGAAAACATCATCATATTAAACAAAATGTCATGCAAAACTCGTATTCATCATAAAGCCATAACGTGCATCACACATAATATGTACGTCATGCATCATATAATATATATATATTACACATATCATCATGCATCATAACTCATACATTATCATAACTCATCCATCATCATATATCAGTATACGATATCATACGACATCGCTCATACAATATCATAACTCATACATCATCATAGCTCATACATCATTTTATACTAGTATACAACATCATACGATACCGTTCATACATCATAACTCATATATCATCATAGCTCATACGTCATAAATGCTAACTTATACAATTTCTAGCATATCCTATAGTAAGACCACTTAACTGATTAGCTTAAGCTGTTGTCACTAATTTAAAGTTCGATTCTATCATTTGAAATCCAAGTCAACCTATGTGAGCTCATGACAACAATTTATCCTTTGAAATCCAAGTCAACCTATGCTCATGACATCAGTTTCAAATTCGAACTTCTGTAACATTATTCCTCTTATTTACAAGGGTCCATGTATTAAATTTTATGCGAACATTAGAGTATTTGTAGGAGTAAAGTCTTAGAATTATATATATATATATCTATATTATTTTATTTTTATTAAAAATTTCATTTTCTATGTTACAATTATTATTGATGGAGGTAATAGAAAGTTATTTTAACTTCCATGTACCAATTTTATTTTGGTTTAGCATTTAATTCTATTTATAGAAAGTTTTTATTTTATTTATTTATTTTTCTATATTTACTTTTATGTCTATATCATTTAATTCTATTAAATTCTATTAAATTCTATTTCCTAAATGTTACATTATTTTTCTTTTTTTTTTTTATTATTTATTTGTGTGTTTGTGTTTAGTTTTTAAATCATTATTTTTTTTTTTCTTTGTATTTATTTTCTTTCTGTATTTACTCTCCTTTTTGTTCCAAAATTTTTTGACCTATTTTTGTTAATCAATTTCTTTCCCATTTTTTTTTTATGTAGAGCTAGGATCTGATAATTTTTTGACTTAATCTACGAAATTGCAACAAAATTTAGAAAGATACATAATTGCAATTGAAAGAATATAGAATTAGGGAAGATACATCATTGTGTGATTTACTAAGAATAGAATTAAAATGGAAGAAAAGAAATTTTTTAATCTTATTCTCATTGGACTATTTTTGTCGGAGAAGATACATAATTGCATGAAATTAGGAAAGATAAATGATGGGAATAGAATTAGGAAAGATCTAAGCTAAAAAAAATCTAAACTACAATTGGTGTGATTGGCTAGAACCATAATTAAAATAAATATTCACCAAAAATAAAATTAAAATAAAATATTTCCTAAAAATAGAATTTAAATAAAATAACAGAAAATTTTTAATTCTATTTTTATGGGTCTCTTTTTGTTAATTTTTCTAAATCTTACCCTATATTTATTAGTTTAGTTACAATGGTTGTGATTTATAAAAACAGAATTAAAATTTAATTCTATTCTCATATTTGTATTGGTCTATTTTTGTTAATGGTTTTCTAAATCTTACCATATTTTTATTTGTCTGTTTTTGTTAATTGTCTCGTAAATCTTACCATATTTTTATTGATCTAATTTTATGAATTTTTTTTTTTAAATCTTACCATATTCCTACGGTCATTAATTTTTTTTTTTCTAAATCTTATTATCTCCCTAAAAATAGATCTAATCTATAGTTGGTGTGATTCCAATAATAAAATTTAATTTTATTTCCATATTTTTATTTGTCTATTTTTGTTAATCGTTTCCTAAATCTAACCACGGTAACCTTAAAGTAGAATACAGAATTAAAATTAATATATATATATATATATTTTATTCTCATATTCGTTAATTAATTCTGTTTTCTAAAATCTTCCTCGAACTATTTTGTTTAATAAATTCTAGTTTTCAAATCTTCCTCTCTTTCTTTATCTATTTATTTATTTTTCCCTCTATTTCTCATCTGTATATTTCATTTTTTAAATGATTGGTATTCTGGGCAATCTTAATCGATTATTTGGCTAGGATTTGATAATTTGATCTACATAATATACCTAATTGCAATGGAGTTAGGAGAAGATATAGGCTATAATTGCTATGATTTTCGAAAATAAAATTAAAATAAAATAAAAGAAACAATCTAATATATACAACTAGAGGGGTTCTATCATAAAATGTCTGGTCTGGCATTTTTTTTTTAATTTTTCTGTTTCTTTTTTGCATAACGTGATAGTGGGTGTGAGGAGGTGTGAGGGGTTATTTTGGCAAAACCTATATTGTGGCCTATTCCAGCGTGACAACCAGATAGTTTGGAGAAGGAATGAAACGGAGAGACTGTGGGGGAGAAGTTTTATTCAAACCTATTATTTATTTATTTGGGCTTTACATCCGTTATATATGAAAGTAAAATTAAAATTACCTAAGAATAGGTCAGAAACAGTTGTCATATTTGAAATATGCAATTTTTTTTATCGATTTTTTTTTTGACAAAAGCAAAAGTCTCACCAATTAAATTTTATATTTATGTACATGATTGTTAAATTATAAAGGTTAATAAATGAGGTAGAAATTAAAATTATATGTTCTAATGGAGATTTTGAATATATGGTAAAGAAATATTATTATAAAGTTTTAGAATAAAAAGATTTTAAGACTAAATTATTCACCGCGGTTATTAGAGTCCCTCCCCATAAAGTTGAATCATCACATAGAAAATTAGAGACTTCATTGTAATACATCTTTAGAGAACCTAATTAAGCTTGCTACTATCAAAGAGGTGTTGGCTTTCAGTAGATGTTGCTGGATTTGGGTCAGCTGGAATGCTCATCTTCGTGCCTAAACCCAATTGAGGCTTTTTGGGAGATTTTGCTGGATTTGGTCCAGTTGAGACACGCCTCTTGGTGCCTAAATTTGAGGGAGTGCTTTCAGGAGATATTGCTAGTTTTGGGCCATTTGGTATACGCCTCTTGGTGCCTAGACCCAATGTAGGCGGGAGATGTTGCTGAATTTGGTCCGGTTGGGACACATCTCTTTGTACCTAAATTTAAGGAGGGCTTTGAGGAGATGTTGCAGGATTTGGGCCGTTGGTTTGCTCAATTTGGTCATGTTGGGACATTTCTCTTGGTGTCTAAATTTGAGGGAGGGCTTTGAGGAGATGTTGCTGGATTTGGGTTAGTTGGTACATGCCTATTAGTGCCTAAACCCAATGGAGGCATTTCGGGAGATGTTGCTGGATTTGGTCCTATTGGGACACGCCTCTTGGTGGCTAAACTTGAGGGTGGGCTTTCAGGAGATGTTGCTGGTTTTTGGCTCTTGGGACACGCCTCTTAGCTCTTAGCCCCAATGGAGGCGTTTCAAGAGATGTTACTGAATTTGGTCCTGTTGGGACATGCCTCTTGGTGCCTAGACCCAATGGAGGCGTTTCGCGAGATGTTGCTGGATTTGGTCCAGTTGGGATACGCCTCTTGGTGCCTAAACTTGACGGAGGGCTTCAAGAGATGTTGCTGGATTTGGGCAAGTTGGGACACGCCTCTTAGCTCCTAGACCCAATGAAGGTGTTTCGAGAGATGTTGCTGGATTAGGTCCAGTTGGGACACGCCTTTTGGTGCCTAAACTTGACGGAGGGCTTTAGGAGATGTTGCTGGATTTGGGCCAGTTGGGACATGCCTCTTAGCTCCTAGACCAAATAGAGGTGTTTTGGGAGATGTTGTTGGATTAGATCCAGTTGGGACATGCCTCTTGGTGTCTAAACTTGATGAGGAAGAGCTTTTAGGAGATGTTGTTGGATTTGGGCCCGTTGGTACACGTCTCTTAGTGCCTAGACCCAATGGAGGCGTTTCAGGAGATGTTGTTAGATTTAGTCCGGTTGGGACATGCCTTTTAAGTCCTAAAGAAAGCACATTGCCACTCACATCTCACAGAGGGGTGTCGTTTTGGAGTGTCAGTCCCTTGTCGGTTTTTTAGGGTCTTTTGTATTACATTTTATATTTGTAATTTATTTTATAATAATTTGAAACAAATCTTTTCACTCTTTTGTTTTAATTAAATGGTACTTTTATCTTTTACTTTACTTTACTTTTCTTTTATTTTCTTTTTATTTGTTTTCGATTTCATCTTTTTAGTCACGATTCGGTTTTTAGAAGCCTAAAAAATTGGGTCGTCACAGATGTGTATCAGAGCAGTCAAGTTTTAGATTCTGTAAACTTTTTCGACGATAGAGTCGTACACCTCTATGACTCAGCTCGACAACACGCCTAGCCGCGAACAGGTATGTAGTCTAACCCTTTTTAGTCGGTTTTGATATGATATAAAGAATTTAAACTTGATGTTTGCCTTGGGTTACGTGGGGGCTGTAATTATGCTTTAGAGCAATAAATAATGAATGTTCACTCTGTACGTCGATGCTATGTTCGAGTTATTGTGAGGAGGCCGAGAGGGGTCATGTTATAGTTTACTAGCCTTAGGAAGATAGAGAGGAGACGCCGCAGAGTGCGAGACGTCCAAAGATGTACTTGAGACTTTTCTAAGGCCTAGTATGAGGTGAATTACCTTGGACCTAGCCTCCTGTGACCATAATTTTAGATGTCAAGCATGCCTCCGTGGAGAGCACGTAGTAGGCCTAGACAGTATTGAGTATCCTTGGAGCAAACAACGTAGTAGACCCAGACAATATTGTTCTTACAAGGAAGGGTAGGCACGGTAGGAATTAAGCAACCCTCAAGCAAACTATTTTCACAAGTGAGCTTTGTTAAGTTGGAAGTCGAGAAATAAGATATACCTACATTGAGAGTGAAGCTATGGAGGTCATGGCTTCAAGTTTGGTTGGAGTCTTCACGAGCTAGTGCCAATTATGGACTTCCAAAAGCATGATGTGCGCTTTCTGCCTCTAATGAGATAGGGGTGTAGGATATTCCTATTGATGAATCGCCTAATATATAACAAGTTGCTTTGGACCTTGGTGGAGAGGACCAAATCCAAAAGCAACACGTGGTTATTAAAACCAGGAAACCGTGTTCTAACCTATCCTTTGTTCAAGGCATGCATGTTCACAAGGTGAAGGATGTGGAACTGTCAAGGTAGTCCAGTGAACCTCAGGGCGAGAATAGTAGGAAAAAGAGGCTAAACTACATGCCTTCGCCATCTGGAGGGAGAAAGTCTAGATGGGCGATAGTAAGAACCAACCCTTGTTTAGGTTATTTGTTTTACAAGGAGTAGAACTCCAGTTTCACACACAAGTTGAATGCCATACTTGTGAAGCATTCTCGAGTAGAGGTAGAACTTTCAAACAGCGTGATACTGTAAACTACCTGAGGATAGGGAGATGGTCACTTGTAAACAGGTAAGATTAGCAGAGATATGATATGTCTTAGAGAAGACACTGAACGTAACATCCTCAGAGTTTGAGGGAGGCTAGCTAACAAACAAGAGTTTTCAGAGATTTTTCTAGGGTCCTGTACAAGAACTTAAAAGGTTCACGTGCTCGAAAAAGCCAGTGATGAGATATCACTATGAGGGAAAATGTGACTAGCTCAGTCATAAAAGATACTATAGGGGCTAGCCTAGGTGAAGATTGAGAACTTATGCAAAGATCCTTTACTCCCAAAGAGCCCGTACTTGGCCCAGAAAGTATTAGTACTCAAGAGAGTTACGTAACAAAACGTCTCGCTGAGAAGAAAGTTGGGCAAATGAGAGGAAACTATGAGGCAATTTTGGAGAAGTAGTAAAGACCATCTTGATAAGGTAAGGATATCACCCGATGAGAATTAGAGAGGAATACATACCTAAAGCAACCTTTAGAAGCCGCTATGAACATTATGAGTTCATAGTCATGTTTTGGGGTTTAATAACGCTCTCGTAGTATTCATGGAGTTGATGAACAAATGAAGAATTCTGGATTATGTTCATTAACGACATCCTGGAGTGTTTTAAGTTTTAAGTGGGGCACGAGGAACATCTGATGAAAGTTTTAATTCTACTGAGAACCTACATGTTATATGCTAGATTCACGAAGTGCGAATTATGACTGCAAGAGGTGGCCTTCCTTGGACACGTGGTATCTAGGCAGGGAATAATCGTGGATCCTGGTAAGACCAAAGCAGAGCATGAAATCGCCTGCAATTTAAATGTGTTGAGAACACCTTTGTTCTATGTCAAGTTTTCTAAGTGTGAATTATAGCTATGAGAAGTAGCATTTTTATGACATGTGGTCTCAAGAGGAGAAATTATTGTGGATCCAGCTATAGTTGAAGCTGTCATGTGGTGGCCAAGGCCAACAACTGTGACAGAGGTAAGAGGCTTTTTGGGCTTGATTGGCTATTACAGGAGATTTGTCCAAGAATTCTCGAAAATGTCGGTTGCGATGACTCAGTTGAAAAAAAAAAATCCCTTTTGGTGGACATCAGATTGGGAAGCAAGCTTCCAAGAGTTGAAAAGGAAGTTGGTGATTGCACCAGTCTTCATTGTGTATAGTGGCGCCTCAGCGAAGGGCTTGAGTTGTGTACTTATGCAGAATTGGAAAGTAATTGCGTACGTTTCTCTGGACAATTAAAGGAATATGAGTGGAATTATCCTACCGATGATTTGGAGCTAGCTGTCGTGGTGTTCGCACTAAAGACATGGTGACATTATCAGTATGGTGAGAGAATCTAAGTGTACACTGACCACAAGAACCTTAAATATTTTTTTTCACCTAGAAGGAGTTGAATATGAGACAAAAAGGAGTTGGCTCGAGCTAGTGAAAGACTATGATGTTGAGACCGTATGTCATCCTGGCAAGGCTAATGTGGTAGCTGATACCTTGAGTAGGAAGAAGCCTACACCTCTACATTGGTCACTCAATAGAGCAAGCTTCAAGATAAGATCCAAAGAGCTGGGATTGATATAGTAGATAAGAACATCTCCGCACAACTAGCTCAGTTCCTTGACGATATTTTTCTTGTAATTTATTTCTAACCGTAGAGATAATTATCTTAATCTGAAGATGGCAAGAAACATCAATACCTACCTCCTTTGACGAATGTTAGAACTCCTACTCCCAATCCAAATTCCAGATTTATGGGTAATACTCCCTAGATTAACCTACCCAATTTTCAAATTCTAACTCTTAGAGTATCTCACGGATTTGAAGTAAATTCGAGAATCTAGATTCAAAAACTTTACCTTTATATTTTACTCGCTTCTTGATAGTTTTGGACGATTTAAGAGTAAAAAATGTTCTCCAATTTGTTGTGTTAAGATTTCGTGAAGAAGGCTGGACCGAAATCGGATTCCTTGTGGCCCGACCGTTACCTCCCTCTCTCTCTAGAACTTTATTTCTCTTTAGAGCTTTGGTTCTCTCCCTATTTCTTTTTCTACTCTTTTCTTTTCCCTCTTATTTTTTTCTCCTTTTAGTCTTATGTTACTCACTTAATTTCAGGGGCTGAGAAGGGAGGGTAAAATGACCGAATTACCCCTCCAGGTTTGACTTTGACCCTATTTATAATTTTCCTTTTATTTCTAAGCATTTTTTCTTTTCTGTCTAATCTCAACTTCGTTCTCTAAGACCCTCCATCAAATCTTGGAAATTCAGTTTCAAAGGTAAAATTAGATTTTTCATTTTTAGTGGAGGCTCGAGCCTTACAACTTAATTGTTTCAGTAAAAAATCAATTTCACTTTTCATTGTTCTAAATTATGTTTAGCAGTAAAACTTAAATTTAAAATATGTCAAGATTATTT
>NW_019268758.1:0-9381 GCF_002738365.1 Cucurbita moschata
CCATACAAAGAGCCAAAATTCAAAGCAACGAAACCATTAGAGTTAATTCACTTTGATTTGTTCGGTCCAGTCAAACAAGCATCGATCAGTGGAATGCGGTATATAGTGACGTTCATTGACGACTACTTAAGATATTGGTGGATTTTCTTTAAGAACGAAAAGTCTGACACGTTTTCAAAATTTCAAGAATTCAAGATGATGATCGAAGGAGAAGTAGGAGTGAAGATTTGTTGCTTACGTTCAGACAATGGCGGAGAATACACGTCAGATGAGTTTGATCAATATTTACACGAGTGTGGGATACGACGTCAGTTTACATGTGCCAACATGCCACAACAACATGGTGAAGCAGAAAGAAAGAATCAGCAACTTGCAGAAATTTGTTGAAGTATGTTACACGCAAAGAATGATCTACGAAAATTTTGGGTTGAAGCTATGCAAACTGCTGCCCATGTGATCAACAAGCTTCCCCAACCAAGGCTAGGATTCGTCTCACCATTTGAGATACTATGGCATATGAAACCTACAATCAGCTACTTCCAAGTATTTGTGTCTGACCACCTACGTAGCAAGTTTGATAAGAAAGTAGTCAAGTGTATATTTGTTGGATATGACAATCAAAGGAAAGGGTGGAAGTGATGTGATCCAATAAGTGAAAAATACTATACATCAAGAGATGTAGTTTTCGATGAAGCATCTTCATGGTGATCCTCGAAGAAGAAAGTCTAACCAGATTCAAACAACGTCGAAGAAATTCTTCAACAGAAGATGGGGGAGCAAACTATGCACACTCAACCAAATATTGATGCGCATAATGGCCTAAGCGACATTGATGTTGATGACCAAGAAGTGACTCAATCAAACAAATTTTATGAAAAGGAAACGACACATCAACAACTTAGGCGATAAAAAAGAATCCAAAAGCCAAATCTTAAGTATGCCAATGTAACTATTGTAGAAGACGAAATCAATGAACCAGAGACATATGAAGAAACATCACAAAACTCGATTTGGCATAAAGCGATGGAGGAAGACATTATAACCCTGGAGAAGAATCAAACTTGGGAACTAGTGCCAAAACTAGGAGATGTAAAACTCATCTCTTGCAAGTGGATCTACAAAATAAAGCGTCGACCGGATGGATCAATCGAGAGATATAAGGCACGAATCGTAGCTCGAGGGTTTTCTAAAAAATATGGACTAGACTATGATGAAACATTCAGTCCAGTGGTAAAGATCACTACCGTATGAGTTTCTGCTAGCACTCGCGACAAGTAAAGATAGGAAACTGTGGCAAACGGATGTGAATAATGCATCTTGCACGGAGCATTAGATAGGGAGATTTATATGAACCAACCAATGGGATTTGAGAATGCAGCTAATCCTAATCACGTATGCAAGCTTAAAAAAAGCTCTTTACGGATTGAAGCAAGCACCAAGAGCTTGGTATGGTAAGATTGCTGAATTTCTTACCCAAAGTGGTTATTCAGTTGCGCATGCAGCTTCAAGCGTGTTCATCAAAGAAAGAGAAGGAAAATTGGCAATTGTGTTGGTCTATGTGGACGATTTGATTATCACCGGGGACGACGAAAGTGAAATTTATCAAACAAGAGAAAATCTATCAGTACGCTTAAGATGAAAGAGCTAGGAGAGCTTAAACACTTCTTGGGCTTAGAAGTTGATCGCACAGATGAAGGATTGTTTCTATGCCAAAAAAAGTATACAAGAGATATGCTTCAGAAGTTCAACATGTTTGAGTACAAGCAAGTTTTAACACCGATAGAGACGAATGCCAAGATTTTTGCACATGGAGGTGTTACTATAACACGTATGGAAGCAATTTGGATCTTAGGCACTCTAAGTACATCAATTATAGTAAATTAGCTAGCATGTTCAAAAGCATTAAAACTCAATGAGTTTGAATACTAACCTTTTGTAGTTCAAATTTCTTTTTGCTCACGAACCGGTTTCGAACCAACACTAGTTTCTTCCCTACTATTCTCCAACCTTAGAGCGGGATTGTGGAATTCGGTGAGTAACTAAACTTGATAGGAATTTAGTACATGTAAAGAGAGTGTTGAGAGATTTTCTCAAAGTTTTTCAAGACGAATTTTCATGTACCTTGATCACTCTATTTATAGAGTCATATTTGCATGTTCATGCAAATTTGAGATTACCAAATTTTGACCCTCAAAATTCCGCTCAAATTTGTGGAATTATGTGGCAAGCATGAAAGTTTGAGTTGACCAAATTTTGACACTCAAAATTCCACTCAAATTTATGGGGTTTATTTGGCAAACATGCATGTTTGGTTAAACCAAATTTTGACACTCAAAATTTTACTCAAATTTGTGGGATTGTGTGGCAAACATGCAAGCTCGTTAAACCACACTCAATATTCCACTGACTCAAACATGGATTTTTCCATTAGGTGAAGTCAACATTTTGACTTTCTTTATTTTAATTCAACAATTAATTTAAATAATTCATTTCAAATTAAATTAACATTAAATGATTAATTAAATAATTTAAGTAATATTTAACCTTAAATCAAATGCCAATACCAATCAATTCCCGCACATATTGATTATGAATCCCTATTCATAATTAAAATATGTAAGCCTTATTTAAATATCTCCAATTCTCTCTTTTTATTTAATTCATAATTAAAACAAAATGCGCCTATATATTTAGCGTATATTCCATAATTTGAATTCGAACACTTCGAACTCTCTCGTCACACTATTCTAAGTTTTAGTCTGATATGAGCTAGCATGTGGACCTAATGGACCTACCGATCATGGGCTCCAACGATTCTAGATTAACCGGCTAAACTCATTAACCTTGTTAACCAACATTCGTTAACTACTAGGACACTCCACTATAGCCTAGTAGTTGCACTCCTCTCACTATAGATATATTTCTGTCCATTTGATACAACCATGATTAGTAAGTCAATCCTTCACAGGTTGTTTGTAACTAGAGCTGGGTCAATTTACCGTTTTACCCCTAAACTTACTTCTTGTTCCTTAAGTCCCACTAATCCTCTAATGAACGATTGGTTTGTGATCCAACCACCAAACTGAATCCCTCTCAGGCCAATGAGAGGGTGGGGCCCCTTGTTCAAGACCTGGAGTTAGTACTTAAGGAAACAACCTCTCTACTATCCCTAAAAGCGGGTAGGAGTGAATTCAATCTTAACACCCTATGTCCCCAGTTATTCACCCAGTGTTACCCCTGAAATGGGAGACTTATTTAGTCAGGGAACTCGGGCCCCTCTCACCCATGCAAATCTAAGGATAATTCTGAATAAACAAGAGTTCATAGTGAACTCAGGATTAAGATCGAGTTACTTAGGTCATCGAATGAAAAAATCAGTCTCAACAGTAAACAACATTATAAAGTGAGAGTGGTTTTCTTCATGGTCCTATCTTATGCAATACTCATTGCATAGGACGCCCCCACTCACATGTCTCCACGTGTACAATTTAGTGATCACAATGTTTATATCATATACAAAAGTGGACCGCATCCATAGTGTCCTCAGAATAAGGTACTCGGCCTTATCCCTGTACTATAGATCATTTTGACTATATACTTGAACTTGATCCACTCTTTTGTCTCTATATGTAGTTCAAGTAATCATACTATAGCTAGAGTGCTATTAGTTTATTGGATTTAGATTAATGATCGTAAAATTCACTTTATTCAATAACAATCTTTACTGAATAATCATCAATAATAACTTTATTGAAAACATAATATGTTTTTGTTTAAAAACTATGAGTTTTAGGACATAAAGCCAACAAACTCCCACTTGGACTTGAGTAGAGAGAAAGATATAAATACAATGAACTAGGGCATCACATACTCATGCATTTTCTCCCACTTGCCCTAGATTACATAACTCTTAGTCCTAGACTCACTAGGTGCCCTTCAAACACTTTAGCCGTGAGGGGCTTTGTAAATGGATCAGCAGTGTTGTTCCATGAAGCTATCTATGTGACGATCACATCTCCTCGTTGCACAATCTCCCTTATGAGATGATATTTGCGCTCAATAAGTTTTCCTCGCTTATGGCTTCTTGGTTCTTTAGAATTTGCAATTGCTCCACTATTATCACAATAAAGAGTGATAAGGCAGATGCATATTTGGAACGACTTTCAAATCAGTTAAGAACTTCCTAAGCCATACTGATTCTTTTGCTACTTCACAAGCAGCAACATACTCAGCCTCCATGGTGGAATCAACAATGCAACCTTGATTTATGCTTTTCCATATTATTTCTCCTCTGTTCAGAGTGAAACAGATCCCGATGTCGATTTCCTCGAATCTATATCGGTTTGAAAATCTGAGTCAGTGTACTTTGTAAGGATCAGATCCTTAGCGCCGTACATTAGCATATAGTCCCTCGTTCTCCTAAGATACTTGAGGATATTTTGAACGACAGTCCAATGAGCATGTCCCGGATTGGACTGATATCTGCTGACAATTCTTGCAGCATAGTAGGTAGTCTTATCTACCTAACTTTAACTTTGCCTGATATTTATTATGCAGTTGGAGTCATGAGTCGGTACATGCAAAGTCCAAAGAAGCGTCATTTGGCTCGATGGATCTTGTTATATGTCAAAGGTACAATTGACTGTGGTCTTCTGTACAAAAGAAGCAAAGACTGCAAGTTAGTTGGATATTGTGATGCTGACTATGCAGGAGACCATGATACTCGGATATCAACCACTGGGCATGTGTTCAAGTTTGGTTCGGGAACAATTTCTTGGTGTACCAAAAGACAACCAACAGTATCATTGTCAACTACTGAAGTAGAGTATAGAGCAGCAACTGGAACAGCTCAGGAAAGTACATGGCTGAAACTCTTGATGAAAGATTTGCACCAGAAAATTGACTATCTAATATCACTTCATTGCGACAATCAATCTGCGATTCGCCTAGCAGAAAATCTGGTGGTTCATGCTCGAACAAAGCATGTGGAGGTACACTACCATCTCATTAGAGAGAAAGTCTTGAAGGAAGAAGTCGAGATGCGACAGATCAAGACAGGTGACCAAGTGGCAGACTTGTTTACAAAAAGGCTGAATACGGGCAAACGTGAGAGCTTTCGCTATCAGCTCAACATGGTGCAACGAATGAGGACTAGTGTTGAGGGGCAATGTTAAAATATCATCACTAGCCCAATAATTGTATGAGCTCATATATATATATATATTTATTTTAGGAAAATGATTTAGGTATGTTTGGAGTAAAAATACTTTCAATTTTAGTAAAATGATTCAGCTATTTTAGGAATAAATATACACAAATTTTTTCTAGAGATATTTTAGGAAAAAGGTTGAGATATTTAAGGAATAAATTGTCTCACCTCCATTGTAAATACCCTCCACCCTACCTATGAATTCATCCCAAAAAAATATAAAACAAGAGTATTCTACCAAGTGCGTTATAATCCCTTTTCAATTTGTGTTAATAAAAAGTGCAAGTATTTTTCCCATAGAATTTTGTTCAACAATATTATTTATTAACTCAATGTCGAAAACTCACCTAGGTTTAATTGGACTTAGAGAAGCAGATCTAAGCTAGTTCCGAGGATAATTTGTAACTCGACGTAGTACAACCAATTAATAACTTCACTACTAGCTTGATTGGATGAATGGTTTGATGCATGAACAACGTGTATGTTGTGCCATTGGGGGACCTATTCTTTTAACATATCACAACATGTCCTTAGATAGTTTTTTAGTTCGGGCAAGATTGGATGTGTAGTACTTCTATACACATAGCCCATGTATGTGAGCATGGACCCACTAGGTAGGCTCACACACCCCCTGGATATGGCTCATCGGGTTAGCACTCGCTTATGAGTTCTTGTTGAATACCACAGAGTGAAAGGGTCTGCATAACATCATAACGCACATAAATATCAAAAATCATAAGTCGTAATGTAAGTATCCCGATGCACATGACACATTAATATGCATGAGTTCCTCGTAGCATAATCTATGATATAAGACAAACCTCCATTTATCTATAACATAGGTGAATTATGCTTTCATAATTCCTGTACGTTCAATAGTATGTAACATAGATTTCATGGCATGGTCTATGGAGGTTTATACATCATAGATTTTCGATAACATATAACCCTTATACAACACTACATGATCACAAAATAAAATAGCTTATCATAGCATAACGTCGCATAACATGACATAAGTTATTAAATGGCACGCGTCATCATACAAGCTACAATTCGTCAGACTGAGTCAATAGTAGAACCAATTACTTATTTGGTCTAGGTTGGAGTTACTAATTATTCTTGGTACTAGCTTGAATCTGCTCCTCAATAATCAATTCAACTTTAAAATCTATCATCTTTGTTTATAAACCATACTTCTTTCAGATGCTACTTAAAATGAGGTACAAAATGTATGAGATTGTGATGCTGGAAGAGAATCTAAAGGATTTTCAAGACTCTAGCATTGTTTTCTAGATCTTTTGAAATGAACAACCTTAGCATTCAAGGGCATGTTGTGGAATTGACCTGCACCCTCACGAGGTGTCCAATTAGACAAGGTGCCGGTATGAAAAGTACCTAAACGCCATTAATTTCTTCTGTGAAGTTTTCTGCTTTGCTAAATTTCCGTGCATCAAATGAACGATTTGAACGCACAACCCATGCAAGAGCAAATTGATCTCCAAGCATTTGTTATGTTTTCATGAATTTTAAACGGTATATCTTCAATAATTTTGGAGGAAAGCCTTAGCCCTTAAAGTTCCATCTCGAATACCTCTCACAGCCATAAACCCTGAATTCAAAGGTTGTGTTTGTTGTACCCAAATTCCATACAAAATGATACGATACCAATTGTTGTGACAGAAATAGAAATCTACGTAATGCTGGCAACCACCTCTATCAACATATTGATATGATCATTAGGAGTTCCAATTTTAAATAAACGATTCTCCCTTCATTAACAATTTCTTGAACAAAATGAAATTAGACATGAATATACTTGGTTGAAGCATGATGGACTAGGTTCTTGGACAAACAAACATAACCTCGCTATCACAAAAATATGGAAACCACAATTTAGAAATCCGTAAGAAAAATGTCAATTGTGGACCTTAAAACTTATTACCAAACAAATTTCAAACGGTTTGTTGTTTTTTCCAAAAATAAAATGTTAATTTTAGGGTTTATGGCAAAGGGACCTTAATTTTAATTGAAAAGCAAATTCTATATAAAAAGGAAGAAATGGAAGTTTAGAGATCATATTTTATAGAAAATATGATGTCTAATGTGTTTTTGAGGGTCTGTACTCTCATTTTCTTTGGAGTGCACTTTATAGTCTACGAAACGGATGCTAAAAAAGTGGTTGAAGTCGATGTAGACGACACCATTCGAGAAGAGGAATTGACGGACCAAATTGTAAAGCATCCAAAAGGAATATCCATTTCTTCATCTAAATCAAGCCTAAGAACATTATTTCACTTGACCCCTCCTCCACCCGTCATCCTTAGAATGTTACCGAA
Organism: Cucurbita moschata; assembly: GCF_002738365.1. Lineage (NCBI taxonomy): Eukaryota > Viridiplantae > Streptophyta > Magnoliopsida > Cucurbitales > Cucurbitaceae > Cucurbita > Cucurbita moschata. The sequence goes on from NW_019268758.1 coordinate 7,549, forward strand.
AGGCGTACCCATTCCTCCATCTGGGCCGAGTAAAAGGCATAATCACTACCCACTTCCTCTACCGCATACTTCATCTTTCATTTTAAATAAACAATTTAAGATGAATTTTGGAATGTTGCCGAAAGGCGTACCCATTTCTTTGTTTGGGTCAAGTAGAAGGCATAATGACTACCCACCTCCTCCACCGCATGCTTCATCTGTCATTTTAAAAGGTGTACCCATTCCTCCGCCTGGGCCAAGTCAAAGTATTCTACAAAGTGCATTGTAATCTTTTTTAGATTGGTGTACCATGCATCAGTGGTCTCCAGATAAAATCAACCCTACCTAGGTTTTCATCCCAAGAAATATAAAACAAGAGTATTCTACAAAGTGCCTTGTAATCTCTTTTCGATTTGTGTTAATAAAGAGTGCGAGTGTTTCTCATATAGAATTTTGTTCAACAATATTATGTATTAACTCAATGTCGAAAACTCACCTAGGATGAATTGGACTTAGAGAAGAAGATCTAAGTTAGTTTCGAGGATAATTTGTAACTTGACATAGTACAACCAATTAATAACTTCACTACTAGCTTGATTGGATGAATAGTTTGATGCATGAACACCGTGTGTGTTGTGAACCTGCATGTGTCTTGCTATAGGGAGACCTATCCTTTTAACATATCATAGCATGGCCTTAGACAGATTTTTAGTTCGGACAATTTTGGATGTGTAGTACTTCTCTGCACATAGCCCATGTATGTGAGTATGGACCCACTAGGTGGGCTCACACACCCCCTAGACCTGGCTCGTCGGGCTAGTACACGCTAACGAGTTCTTGTTGAATACCACAAAGTGAAAGGGTCTGCATAACATCATAACGCACATAAATATCAAAAATCATAAGTCGTAATGTAAGTATACCGATGCACATGACACACTAATATGCATGAGTTCCTCGTAGCATAATCTATGATATAAGACGAACCTCCATTTATCTATAACATAATAAATCGGTGAATTATGCTTTCATAATTCTTGTACGTTCAATAGTATGTAACATAGCTTTCATGGCATGGTCTATGGAGGTTTATACATCATAGATTTTCGATTCCATATAACCTTTATACAACACTACACGATCAAAAATAGAATAGCTTATCGTAGCATAACGTCGCATAACATGACATAAGTTATTAAATGGCACGCGTCATCATACATACTACAATTCATCAAACCGAGTCAACAGTTGAACCAATTACTTAGTTGGTCTGGTTGCATAACGTCGCATAACATGACATGACTAATTAAATGGCACGCGTCATCATAAATACTACAATTCATCAAACCGAGTTAATAGTAGAACCAATTACTTAGTTGGTCTAGATTGGAGTTACTAATTATTCTTGGTACTAGCTTGAATCTGCTCCTCAACGATCAATTCAACTTTAAATCTTTCATCTTTGTTTATAAACCATACTTCCTTGAGATGCTACTTAAAATGAGGTACAACATGTATGAGATTGAGATGCTGGAAGAGGATCTAAAGAAGATCCAAGACTCTAGCATAAACCGTTTTCTGGATCCTTTGAAATGAACAGCCTTAGCATTCAAGGGCATGCGGTGGAATTGACCTGCACCATCAAAAGGTGTCCAATTGTACAAGGTGCACGTTATGGAAAGTACCTAATCACCATTAATTTCTTCTGTGAAGTTTTCCGCTATGCTAAATTTTCTTGCATCAAATGAGCGATTTGAACTCCTAACCCATGCAAGAAAAATTGATCTCCAAGCATTCGTGATGTTTTCATGAATTTTAAACGGTATATCTTCAATAATTTTGGAGGAAAGCCTT
>NW_019268758.1:15734-25875 GCF_002738365.1 Cucurbita moschata
AGTGAACCTAAGAACTTATTACCAAACAAATTTCAAACAATTCTTTTTATTGTTTTCTTCTAACAATAAAATGTTAATTTTAAGGTTTATAGCAAAGCCAGACCTTAATTTTAACCTTAATTTTAATTGAGAAGCAAATTCTATATAAAAAAATTGGAAGTTTATAGAACATATAGAACATATGATGTCAAATAAATCTAATTTATTTTTTAGAGTGTGTACTCTCATATTCTTTCGATTGCACTTCATAGTCTAGGAAACGGATGCTAAAAAAGTGGTTGATGTCGATGTAGACGACACCATTCGAGAAGAGGAATTGACGGACCAAATTGTAAAGCATCCAAAAGGAATATCCATTTCTTCATCTAGATCAAGCCAAAGAACATTATTTCACTAGACACCTTCTCCACCCCTAGTCTTTGGAATGTTACCTAAAGGCGTACCCATTCCTCCGTCTGGGCCGAGTCAAAGGACATCAGACTATCCACCTCCTCCACCGCGTGCATCATCTGTCATTTTAAACAAACAATCTAAGATCAATTTTTGAATGTTACCAAAAGGTGTACCCGTTCCTCCATCCGTGCCGAGTCAAAGGACGCCAGACTATCCACCTCCTCCACCACGGGCATCATCTCACATTTTAAACAGACAATCTACAATCAATTTTGGGATGTTGCCAAAAGGCGTACCCGTTCCTCCATCTGGGTTGTGTCAAAGGGCGTCAGACTATCCACCTCCTCTGTCGCATGCATCATTTGTCATTTTAAACAAACAATCTAAGATCAAATTTGGAATGTTATCGAAAGGTGTACCCATTCCTCCGTCTGGGCCGAGTCAAAGGACGTCAGACTATCCACCTCCTCCACCGCGTGCATCATCTGTCATTTTAAACAAACAATCTAAGATCAATTTTGGAATGTTATCGAAAGGTGTACCCATTCCTCCGTCTGGGCCGAGTCAAAGGACGTCAGACTATCCAACTCCTCCACCGTGTGCATCACCTATCATTTTAAGCAAACAATTTAAGATCAATTTTGGAATGTTACCAAAAGGTGTACCCATTTCTCCGTCTGCGCCGAGTCAAAGGACGTCAGACTATCCTCCTCCTCCACTGCATGCATCACCTGTCATTTTAAGCAAACAATCTAAGATCAATTTTGGAATGTTACCAAAAGGTGTACCCATTTCTTCGTCTACGCCGAGTCAAAGGACGTCAGACTATCCTCCTCCTCCACCGCATGCATCACCTGTCATTTTAAGCAAACAATCTAAGATCAATTTTGGAACGTTACCAAAAGGTATACCCATTCTTCCGTCTGGGCCAAGTCAAAGGACGTCAGACTATCTTCCAACTCCACCACATGCATCATCTGTCATTTTAAACACACAATCTAAGATCAATTTTGGAATGTTAACAAAAGGTGTACCCATTCCTCCGTCTTGGCCGAGTCAAAGGACATCAGACTATCCAGTTCTTTGGCCAAAAATCAACTTTGGAATGTTACCGAAAGGTGTACCCATTCCTCCGTCTGGGCCGAGCCGAAGAACATCCGACCATCCTCCTCCTACACCACATACTCCTTCCATTACACTACGGATATAATCTAAGATTTATTTTGGGATGCATCCTTAAATACTTATAACACCATCTATGCTAGGTTGACTGACACCAATATGACTAACTCATGTACCCAAACTATGAGTATTCAATAATAATAATAAAAATTTAATGGGGAAGGTAATAATTTGACAGGTTTGAGTTTCCTATTTCATATATCTACTTTCATTACATTGTTGACTGTGAAGAACCTAAAGAATAATTTAGTTAAATTTACAACGTAAATAGAAGAAAATATGCTTTACCACTTTATTAAAAAATGAAGAGCATGTTTTTTTTTTTTTTGTTGAGGAATCGCTGCTAAAGCAGGAAATCAAATCGTTTGTATTAAATTTCTTCGAATATAACTTAAAAGAGTATTGAATATATAGTTTCTAGGAAATATGTGTAACATGCATCATCAGTCTCCATATAAAATCAACTACATTCATCCTTTCAGCATTACGGAGGTCCACATGGGAAAGAAAGAATCACCATCTAAGAGACCATCCCCTATATCAATACGAAAAAAACGTTCAAATTCTCTCTTCCTCACAATTCCATCAATTTGGGTTAGAAAATTAAATATCAAAATTATCTATATCAAGTTTTGCAAAGAGATGAGCATGAGAATAGTCCTAGAATTATTAAAGTCTGTCAAAATTAGCTAAAAATGAGATAACTGTAGGAAAGAATCCCCCAAACCGACTCTTTCTTAAAGTATTAGAGGTGAGTATGTCTACTAGTCGATAACTTTAAGTTATTTTTCAGCCAAAAATGGATTTAGTTAACACGGTTAGAAGAGTTGGATCATATATTAAGTATTAACTCAATCTCAAAAACTCACCTAGGTTGAATTGGACTTAGACAAGCAGATTTAACCTAGTTCCGAAGATAATTTGTAACTCGACATTGGACAACAAACTAAGTGGTTTCACTACTAGCTTGATTAGATGAATGGTTTGACGCATGGACAACGTGTGTGTTGTGACCCTGCACGTGTCGTGCCATGGGGGGATCTATCCATTTAACATATCACAACATGGCCTTAGACAGTTTTTTTAGTCCGGGCAAGATTGGATGTGCAGTACTTCTCTTCACATGACCCATGTATGTGAGCATGGACCCACCAGGTGGTCTCGCACACCCCCTGGATTTGGCTCGATGGGCTAGCACTCGCTAACGAGCTCATGTTGAACAGCACAGAGAGAAAGGGTCTGCATAACACCACGACGCACATAAATATCAAAAATCATAAGTCGGAATGTAAGTATCCCGATGCACGACACACTAATATGCATGAATTCCTCATAGCATAATCTACCTCAGATACACATGACACACTTCAAGGTTGAGAGATTTTTGGTATAAATTGTCTTACGTCTATTTTAAATACCCCTTCACCCTACCTAAGTTTTCATCCCAAGAAATATAAAGTAGTAGTATTCTACAAGGTGTCTTGTAATCTCTTCTCGATTTGTGTTAAGAAAGAGTGCGAGTGTTCTCACAGAGAATAGTGTTCAATAATCTGGTATCAGGCGAAGTTAGTGTAAGTTGTCTGATCTCTTGAAATTCTTAGTATGCTCTGTGGTTGCAGCTCTGCCTTAACTTCCACATCAGAAACGATTTCTTGAGATTATTAGTGAGTGAGTTGATTTTGTGCCGTGAGCAGTCTGTGACTCTGCAAGTCTTGTGTCGAAAGAGCCTTTTTGGTATTACTTAGATATTGCCAACACGATGGGCGATTTCCAAATCGTTGGAGGAATCAAGAAACTCAACAACAACAACTAAAACACGTGGGCAACATGCATGATGTCCTATTTACAAGGACGTGATCTATGGGAGATCGTTGGCGGGAGTAAAACTACGCCGCCAGAGGAGGATCCTAACGGCGTCTTGTGCAAATGGAGAATCAAAGCAGACAAAGCAATGTTTTCCTTGAAGACCACAATCGAAGAAGAGATGTTAGATCATATTTGGGATGACAAGACACCGAAAGAAGCATGTAACACGTTCGTGATGTTGTTCCCAAAGAAGAACGATACGAGGCTACAACTGCTGGAGAACGAGCTATTATCAATTTCATAGCGTGACATGAAGATTGCTCAGTATTTCCACAAAGTGAACTCGATCTGCCGGAAGATTACTGAACTAGACCCGAAGTCTGCAATTGAAGAAGATCGAATGAAGAGGATCATCATCCATGGATTGCGGTTAGAATATAGATGCTTCATTATTGCTGTTCCAGGATGACCCATTCAACCATCATTTGTAAAGTTTAAAAATTTGTTAGCGAGCCCATGACTAATAAAACGAGAGATATCACATTGAAGGGTGAAAAAGAAGCACTCTACACAAGTGAAAGTCAAAACAATATAAGTCATCTACTAAACGTGGATACAAAAACGGTGACAAAAGAAAAAGTCAACAAGAAACTGCACAGCCATAGAGAGCTCAGAAGAATGACAACAATAGTTCGAAAGAGATTTGAAGGTATTTTCTACAATTGCGGGTAGAAGGGCCACATGTTCAGAGATTGTTGGTCCAAGAAAAAAATTTGTCGAAAGCAATGTGGCATCCTCCAACATGGAGATGGAAGAGGAAGGTACTACATGTCCTACAGTGCATAAGAGTGCAACTCTAGGTCTACAGTGGAGTGATCTATAGTTAATGTATGGAAATTGATTAATTAAAGAGTTTAATTAATTAATTTTGTATCATTGGAGCTTATAATATGTAGGTCCATAAGGTCTCCTTGCTAGCTCATAGTAACGCGCTAAAAGGTTCAATTTATTTGGAAGAAAATTTGAAGTGTTCAAATTGATATTTAATATAGCAGATATATTAAATATAAAGGAGAAAATAAATGTAATTTGAAATGTCAAATTAGTATTAATATGTTAGATATATTAAATAAATAGAGAAAATATATTTAATTAAAAGGGTTCAAATTAATACTTAATATATTAGACATGTTAAATATAAATGGAGAAAAATATATTAATTTGACAATTTGAATGGTCAACTTAATATTTAATATATTAGATATATTAATGGAAAAAATATTTATTGTATTCGATACAATTAAATATTAAATCAATTAATGTATTTTGATATATTAAATAAAAATATATTTGAAATTTGAATGAGATTCAAATTAATTAAGTATATATTAAGATATCTTATAATATCTAAATATGATTTGTATGAGGTAAGATATCTTAATATATTAAATATGCAAATATATCATTTGGCAAATATTCTCCAAAGAGTCCCTATAAATAGGACCCTCTGGTTGAGCCAAAGACACACAATCTCTCCCACTTTCTCTCGAGAATGAAATTACATCTCCAGAGAATTCTCGAAACAAATTTGTTTATGATCGTTGGGGACGATGGGAGATCATATTGATTATGAGAATGACCGGATCGTTGATGGAGGATGCTCAAACCATATAACTGACTATCAGAGAAAATTGTAAGACAAGAAAGAGTACAAAGAAAGTCGTAAGGAAAGCACAACAAATAACATAGTTGTCAATTGCTAAAATCGGTAATACGACAATCATGCCTGGCAATAAATCTAATACAGTGTTACATAATGTTTATCATGTACCGGGTATAAAGAAAAACTTGTTGTCAGTGACACAACTAACAACATCAGGAAACTACGTCTTGTTTGGGCAGAAGATGTGAAAGTCATTAAAGATGTTAAGATAATAGGAAAGCTGACAATAGAAGGGCGAAGAGTGGAGTCCGTTTACGTCCTATCTGCAGAGTCTGCCTATGTTGACAACAGCCGGAAGAATGAGACAACAGATCTATGACATGCAAGATTGGGACATGTTGGCTACCACAAGTTGAAGCTGATTATGGAGAAATTCATGCTCAAAGGTCTAGCTCAACTTGAAGACAAAGCAGATGTTGTTTGCACTGGATGTGAATATGGTAAAACTCATCAATTACCATACAAAGAGCCAAAATTCAAAGGAACGAAACCATTAGAGTTAATTCACTCTGATTTGTTCGGTCCAGTCAAACAAGCATCAATCAGTGGAATGCGGTATATGGTGACGTTCATTGACGACTACTCAAGATATCGGTGGATTTTCTTTAAGAACGAAAAGTCTGACACGTTTTCAAAATTTCAAGAATTCAAGATGATGATCGAAGGAGAAGTAGGAGTGAAGATTTGTTGCTTACGTTCAGACAATGGCGGAGAATACACGTCAGATGAGTTTGATCAATATTTACACGAGTGTGGGATACGACGTCAGTTACATGTGCCAACACGCCACGACCAGATGGTGTAGCAGAAAGAAAGAATCGGTAGCTTGCAGAAATTTGTCGAAGCATGTTACACGCAAAGAATGTTCTACGAAAATTTTGGGTTGAAGCTATGCAAATTGCTGCCCATGTGATCAACAAGCTTCCCCAACCAAGGCTAGGATTCGTCTCACCATTTGAGATACTATGGGACATGAAACCTACAATCAGCTACTTCCAAGTATTTGGTTGTGTTTGCTATGTATTTGTGCCTGACCACCTACGTAGCAAGTTTGATAAGCAAGCAGTCAAGTGTATATTTGTTGGATATGACAATCAAAGGAAAGGGTGGAAGTGATGTGATCCAACAAGTGAATAATACTATACATCAAGAGATGTAATTTTCGATGAAGCATCTTCATGGTGATCCTCGAAGAAGAAAGTCTAACCAGATTCAAACAACGTCGAAGAAATTCTACAACAGAAGATGGGGAGCAAACTATGCACACTCAACCAAATATTGATGCGCATAAAGACCCAAGTGACATTGATGTTGATCACCAAGAAGTGTGTCAATCAAACAAATTTGATGAAAAGGAAACGACACATGAACAACTTAGGCGATAAATAAGAATCCAAAAGCCAAATCTTAAGTATGCCAATGCAGCTATTGTAGAAGACGAAATCAATGAACCAAAGACATATGAAGAAGCATCACAAAACTCGGTTTGGTAGAAAGCGTTGGAGGAAGACATTATAGCCCTGGAGAAGAATCAAACTTGGGAACTAGTCCCAAGACTAGGAGATGTCAAACTCATCTCTTGCAAGTGGATCTACAAAATAAAGCGTCGACTAGATGAATCAATCGAGAGATACAAGGCACGAATCGTAGCTCGAGGGTTTTCTCAACAATATGGACTAGACTATGATGAAACATTCAGTCTAGTGGTAAAGATCACTACCGTACTCGTGATAAGTAAAGATTGAAAACTGGCAAACGGATGTGAGTAATGCATCTTGCACGGAGCATTAGACAGGGAGATTTATATGAACCAACCAAAGAGATTTGAGAATACAGCTAATCCTAATCACGTATGAAGGCTTAAAAAAAGCTCTTTGTGGACTGAAGCAAGCACCAAGAGCTTGGTATGGTAAGATTGCTGAATTTCTTACCCAAAGTGGTTATTCAGTTGAGCATGCAGATTCAAGCATGTTCATCAAAGAAAGAGAAGGAAAATTGGCAATTGTGTTGGTCTATGTGAACGATTTGATTACCACCGGGGACGAGGAAAGTGGAATTTATCAAACAAGAGAAAATTTATCAGTGAGCTTAAGATGAAAGAGCTAGGAGAGCTTAAACACTTCTTGGACTTAGAAGTTGATCGCACAGATGAAGGATTGTTTCTCTGCCAAAAAAAGTATACAAGAGATATGCTTCAGAAGTTCAACATGTTAGAGTGCAAGCAAGTTTTAACATCGATAGAGACGAATGCCAAGATTTGTGCACATGGAGGTGTTACTATAACACGTGTGGAAGCAATTTGGATCTTAGGCACTCAAGTACATTAATTATAGTAAATTAGAAAGTATGTTCAAAAGCATTAAAACTCAATGAGTTTGAATACTAACCTTTTGTAGTTCAAATTTCTTTTTGCTCACGACCCAGCTTCGAACGACCACTAGTGTCTTCCCTACTATTGTCCGACCTTAGAGCGGGATTGTTGAATCCGGTAAGTGACTAAACTTGATAGGAATTTAGTACATGTAAAGAGAGTGTTGAGAGATTTTCTCAAAGTTTTTCAAGAAGAATTTTCATGTACGTTGATCACTCTATTTATAGTCATATTTGCATGTTCATGCAAATTTGAGATTACCAAATTTTGACATTCACAATTCCGTTCCGCTCAAATTATGTGACAAGCATGCAAGTTTGAGCTAACCAAATTTTGACACTCAAAATTCCACTCAAATTTATGGGGTTTATTTGGCAAACATGCATGTTTGGTTAAACCAAATTTTGACACTCAAAATTTCACTCAAGTTTGTGGGATTGTGTGGCAAACATGCAAGCTTGGTTAAACCATATATTGACACTCAATATTCCACTGACTCAAACATAGATTTTTCCATTAGATGAAGTCAATATTTTGACTTTCTTTATTTTAATTCAACAATTAATATTAATAATTAATTTCAAATTAAATTAACATTAAAGGATTAATTAAACAATTTAATTAATATTTAACATTAAATCAAATGTCAATCCCAATCAATTCCGACAATTAAGATATGCAAGCCTTATTTAAATATCTCCAATTCTCTCTTTTTGTTTAATTCATGATTAAAACAAAATGCGGTTAAATATATCTTATATATTTAGCGTATATTCCCTAATTTGAATTCGAACACTTTGAACTCACTCGTCACACTGTTATAAGGTTTAGTCCGATATGAACTAGCATGGGGACTTAATGGACCTACAGATCATGGGCTCCAACGATTCGAGATTAACCGACTAAACTCATTAACCTTGTTAACCAACATTTGTTAACTACTAGGACGCTCCACTATAGCCTAGTAGTTGCACTCCTCTCACTATAGATACTGTTCATTTGATATAACCATGATTAGTAAGTCAATCCTTCACAGGTTGTTCGTAACTAGAGCTGGGTCAATTTACCGTTTTACCCCTAACTTACTTCTTGTTCCTTAAGTCCCACTAATCCTCTACTGAACGATTGTTTTGTGATCCAACCACCAAACCGAATCCCAATTGGGCCAATGAGAGGGTGGGGCCCCTTGTTCAAGACCTGGAGTCAGTACTTAAGGGAACAACCTCTCTACTATCCCTAAAAGCGGGTAGGAGTGAATTCAATCTTAACACCCTATGTCTCCAGCTATTCACCTAGTCTTACCCCTGAAATGGGAGGCTTATTTAGTCAGCGAACTCAGGCCACTCTAACCCATGCAAATCTAAGGATAATTCCGAATAAACAAGAGTTCATAGTGAACTCAGGATTAAGATCGAGTTACTTAGGTCATCGAATGAAAAAATCAGTCTCAACAGTAAACAACATTATAAAGTGAGAGTGGTTTTCTTCATGGTCCTATCTTATGCAATACTCATTGCATAGGACGCCCCCACTCACATGTCTCCACGTGTACAATTTAGTGATCACAATGTTTATATCATATACAAAAGTGGACCGCATCCATAGTGTCCTCAGAATAAGGTACTCGGCCTTATCCCTGTACTATAGATCATTTTGACTATATACTTGAACTTGATCCACTCTTTTGTCTCTATATGTAGTTCAAGTAATCATACTATAGCTAGAGTGCTATTAGTTTATTGGATTTAGATTAATGATCGTAAAATTCACTTTATTCAATAACAATCTTTACTGAATAATCATCAATAATAACTTTATTGAAAACAGAATATGTTTTTGTTTAAAAATTATGAGTTTTAGGACATAAAGCCAACAAACTCCCACTTGTACTAAAACTCTAATGGGGTTTATTAATGTTGAGTAGAGAGAAAGATATAAATACAATGAACTAGGGCATCACATACTCATGCATTTTCTCCCACTTGCCCTAGATTACATAACTCTTAGTCCTAGACTCACTATGTGCCCTTCAAACACTTTAGCAGCGAGGGGCTTTGTAAATGGATCAGCAATGTTGTGCCCTGAAGCTATCTGTGTGACGATCACATCTCCTTGTTGCACTATCTCCCTTATGAGATGATATTTGCGCTCAATATGTTTTCCTCGCTTATGGCTTCTTGGTTCTTTGGAATTTGCAACTGCTCCACTGTTATCACAATAAAGAGTGATAGGCAGATGCATATTTGGAACGACTTTCAAATCAATTAAGAACTTCCTAAGCCATACTGATTCTTTCGCTGCTTCACAAGCAGCAACATACTTAGCCTCCATGGTGAAATCAACAATGCAACCTTGATTTATGCTTTTACATATTATTTCTCCTCCGTTCAAAGTGAAAACAGATCCCGATGTCGATTTCCTCGAATCTATATTGGTTTGAAAATCTAAGTCAGTGTACTTTGTAAGGATTAGATCCTTTGTGCCGTACTTTAGCATATAGTCCCTCGTTCTCCTAAGATACTTGAGGATATTTTTAACGACAGTCCAATGAGCATGTCCCAGATTGGACTGATATCTGCTGACAATTCCTGCAGCATAGTAGGTAGTCTTATCTACCTAACTTTAACTTGGCTTGATATTTATTATGCAGTTGGAGTCATGAGTCG
>NW_019268759.1:0-24509 GCF_002738365.1 Cucurbita moschata
CTAGGACTCCTTATGATATTTCAAGGTTAGACATGCTCAAAATGACTTGCTACTTCTTATAAGGCATATTCCTAAGGACATGAAGGTAGTAGCTAAACGAAGAATAGGATAAAATGACCAAAATTCCCCTTGGACTCCTTATGATATTTCAAGGTTTTGACATGCTCAAAATGACTTGCTACTTCTTATAAGGCATATTCCTAAGGACACGAAGGTATGTTCCAGATTTTAAGTTGATTAGAACAAGTTTGGAACCTAAACCAAGTAAGTTCCTAAGGACATGAAGGTATGCTCCAGATTTTAAGTTGATTAGAACAAGTTTGGAACCTAAACCAAGTAAGAACCCAAGAAACACCTGAAGGAAATACCTCAAGACTCAAGACTGTTCTAGAAGGAAATCATTCTTGTTTCTTTGATGAATTCTGTAACGACCCAGATCCACTGCTAGCAGATATTGTCCTCTTTAGGCTTTTCCTTTCGGACTTCCTCTCAAGGCTTTAAAACGCGTTTGCTAGGGGAAGGTTTTCACACTCTTACAAAAGTGATTTGTTGTCCTCCCCAACTAATGTGGGACATCACAATCCACCCCCCTTCGGGGCCAGCGTCCTCGCTGGCACTCATTCCTTTTTCCAATCGATGTGGGACCACCACCAAATCCACCCCCCTTTGGGGCCCAGCGTCCTTATTGGCATACCGCCTCATGTCTACCCCCTTCGAGGAACAGTGAGAAGGCTGGCACATCGTCCGGTGTCGGGCTTTGGTACCATTTGTAAGGACCCTAAATTTTACCTATTTAATCTAAGGTCATTACTATATCTTCGAATGCAAAATTTACATTAAATGGGCTCTTATCATAAATGCGACTTACGCTGGCCTTTTATTACCTCGTGAAAAACGAATACAAGGGAAAGAAAGGAAAAAGAACAACACTAAAACAACTGTCTTATACTACCCTATGATTTATTATGGATTACAATTCCACCTATTCTAACCTATACTGATATGAACCAAGAGACATCAATCATACAATATACTTCAATGAAGATGTGAAGAAAAGGTTGTCAAAATTATCAAAAGATGTTTCAATTCATGCTACATTGAAGAAGAATAAAGTTTGATTGTTGTAAATTTGGGGTGAGTTATAATTTAGAGTAATTTAGAGTTATTGTATTTTAAGACTTTTTATTTAATTTCGGTTACATTTACATAATGGCTAATTATGGTCATAAAGTGTGAATGTTACAACTTTTGTAATTTTCATTTTGAGGCTATATAAAGCCATGTTTGTTGTATTTGTAAGAAAGACTTAGAAGATATATTAAAAGAAGCATTTGTGCTTTTCTTTAGCCAATGGCTAAGTTTCTTTGCAACTCTATGTAGTTTAGGTTGCATGTAGAATCATTCAAGCTCGACATGATCAATCTTGCTTGTGGAGTGATTCGAATCTCAATCAAGTGTTCTTGTCTTGAGATATTTGATCAACTAGAATCATTGAAGCTAGAGATGATCGATCTTGCTTCTGGAGTGATTCGAATCTCAAACAAAGTGTTCTTGACTTGAGATATTCGATCAACAAGGTAATCCGAATCTTATTCCCCTTGTAGTTGATTCCTTATCTTATCATTTAAAGAAAAGCACAAATGCTTCTTTTAATATATCTTCTAAGTCTTTCTTACAAATACAACAAACATGGCTTTATATAGCCTCAAAATGAAAATTACAAAAGTTGTAACATTCACACTTTATGACCATAATTAGCCATTATGTAAATGTAACCGAAATTAAATAAAAAGTCTTAAAATACAATAACTCTAAATTACTCTAAATTATAACTCACCCCAAATTTACAACAATCAAACTTTATTCTTCTTCAATGTAGCATGAATTGAAACATCTTTTGATAATTTTGACAACCTTTTCTTCACATCTTCATTGAAGTATATTGTATGATTGATGTCTCTTGGTTCATATCATATACTAATGATGCAAACGGGAATTCAACATAAACTAACCTATACTTTGAATGCAAACAAAATTCAACCTCTACTAACCTATACTATGAAATGAAAAACAACTAGCAGACGTGCCACGACTCCGGCGGCTTAATCGGCTCGGCGGCGGCTTCTCGGCTTCGACGGCTTATTCGGCTCGGGAAACTTGTTTCCGACCTATTTGTCACTGTTTCGACCCTCCCGAACTTAGTTTCGACCCCATTTAAGGTAAAATAGGTCATTTTAAGGTCGTATTTCACAAATTCAAGTTGGAAATTAATTATGTTTGTAAAATACTAACAAAGGTGTCGAATGATCCAATAGGAACCAACCACCAATGAAAGCGTAAGACGTATACGAGGAGCTAGGAGCTTACGTTTACATTTTAGGGAGTACTTCGGCTAAGGCCTACCAAGTAAGTGGCTCACTCATCGTCGTAGGTTACGAGTTGTTTGTTGTATGTTGGCACGTGCCCGTGGATTCACACGTGTCATTAAATTGTATGCTAGACTGTTGTGCTTAAATACGTAATCTTGTGAACGTGAATGTATGCTGTTTAGTATGATATGATATGTAGTGCTTATGACGTTTACGATGTTCCTAAATGGCATGATTGTATGAAATATTTGTATGTATACAGCATATTATGAATGACATGATATCACGATAAATGAAATGAAATGTAACCCTGTTAGGATTATGTACGATACGTAGACTGAAAAAATGAGAAATGACATGTTAAGCATGAAAGAAGATAGTGGGGTTATATTCATTAATGATAAAAGTAGCAATATTGGGGACCTCATGCATTATGTGTGCTCATGCATTTGGGGGATACCCCTTTCCATCACGAGGGTACGGACGCATACATCCAATGGCAGGACAACGATCGTTATGTTTTGCATAGCGCTGTCGTGATGGTTACTAGTTCTGACGGGTGTTCGGCCTAAGAAGCTCCCAGAGTATGCTCGCTCAACAAGGAAAGTGGCCCAGCGGTGTGCGAACTGGCTAGTGAGCCCATACTCGCACGTATGGCCTGTGTGTAGAGTATATGGTACACATCCAAATTTACCCGTTAGAATAGCACCGTAGGAAGACAGATTGAAAGATAGGTCCCATCATCTCATTTGCATGTGATTGTTGCCTTTAACCCCAATAGTGGAGTCACTTACTGAGTATTTCTTTAAATACTCAAGCCATTTGCTACTACATTTTTCAGGTTAAGGCAAGACATTTCTATACGGCTGACGACGGCATCGCAACTCGAGACCATGACACATGCATAGGATAGTGATATTTATTTTCTTAGACTTAAGCTAGAATAGGAGGTTTTTAACTTAAACTCTTATTTATTTTATTTAGTCATTTGTTGTGTCGTTTTAGAGATGTTTTCGAAACACGTAAGTCCATGGCTGTGTTTTAAGATAAAGGTTATGTTTTATGGAATTTAAATGAAGTCTTCGACATCCAATGTTTATGGTACGTACACAGTAGCGACCTTGAATTAAGCAGAAAATTTCGGGTCGTTACAAGTTCATAAGCTAAAGAATACATGATGCAAGTATGCCTCAAGAACAATAAGAAATAAATAAAATTTTTGTGATTGAGAACCCAAAGAAGGTACCACACAAGCTCTACAACTAACAAGGTAAGATATTACGCTCCAGACCTTAAAGATTTCATGACATGAAAGAATGTTAAGTAATACTCTAATCATGTACAAAGTGATCCATGATCTTCCGCTGTGTTTTTAGAGCCCCATATTTTCCTCCTCTAGGTGAGATGCCCTGCGCCATGTTTTTCTTAACAAGATGTCATGTTTGGCCCATATTTCCCTCACCTAGATGAGATATTCTACCATGTTATGGGTACCCTTTTCACAATTTGCAGGTGACATGTTCATGTTTTGCATTGATTACGTTGTTGGGAGTTATGCCCTAAAGACTCGTAATTAATTATTAATTTTTATTATTTTATTTACAATTTAATATTATCCATTATATGAAAATCAAAGTTATTAATGTAATCTTGAACCGTATGTGGTTGACATAGAGGAAGATAGTGTTGAAGTAATAACCTAAAGGGTCTATGGTATATGGATAAGGTTGGGTGTCTTATCCTGGTAACACTATTGATACGACCCTCTTTGTAATCATTACAAATGATTTGATCCAAATCGTTCTCATGTAGACATGTAAGTGGGGTATCATATACAATGAGTTTGTATAAGACTGGACTAAAAAATATTTAATCTCTTTTTATAAATCTGTTAATTGAAAATATTAATATTTCACATAATGATCATATGTGACTCGATCTTAATCCTGAGTGAGTTATGAACTTCTGCTTCTGAGGACTTGTCCTTTAATTTGCACAGGTTAGAATGACTCTTGTAGCTGATTCAATATGCCTACCATGTTGAAGGCTTGACCAAATAGAGAGTTGGGAACATAATATCTTGAGATGAAATTCACTTCTTTCGATATAAGAAAAGTAGATGAATTGTTCTTTTAAGTATTGAGTTCTCTTTATAGTTCATTAACTATAGGTCACTTCACTACAGGAAAGTAGAGAATCAGTGGTACTTAAGGTGAAAAATGTAATTACAAGGGTAAAATGGACTTTTGACCCAGTTGTGTTTATGAACGACTCGTGAAAGATCGACTTGCTTGTAATGATTATACCAATGAACATAACTTATTCTACCATGCATAAGAGTGCAACTCTAGGTCTATAGTGGAGTTACCTATAATTAATTAATGAAAATTGATTAATTAAAAAGTTTTATTAATTAATTTTATATCATTCCAGCTTATAATCGGTAGGTTCTATAATTAGCCCATAGTAACCCTAAAAATTTCAATTTAATTGAAAGGAAAATCTGAAGTATTCAAATTAATATTTAATATATTAAATAAATAGACAAACATATATTTAGTTTGAAGTGTTCACATTAATATTTCATATATTAATTTAAAAGTTTCAAATTAATATTTAATATAAATATATTAAAAGAAAAAATATATTTTTATTGCATCTCATGCAACTAAATATTAAATGAGCGGAAGTATATTGATATATTTGAATGAGATTCAAATTAGTTAAATATATATTAAGATATATTATAATATTTAATTATAATTTTTACCTGATATCATATCTCAATATAGTAGATATTCAAATATATTATTTTTCAAAGATTGAGAGGAGTATATAGGAATCTTGTGTTGAGCCAATGACACACAAACCTCTCCCAATTTTCTCTGGAGAATAAAACTAGCTCTCTAGAGAATTCTCTTGAAACTCCCCTTCTCCAATCCCTTTAGGCTTGTGTTCCAGTCGTAGCAAGGATGAATTTGTGAAATGTGAAGAAATTTTGCATGGTTGAAATATTTAAAGGAGTTTTGCAATCTAGGGTTTCTACAAAGGTAGTGTTTTTGTACTCATATTTGTTGTTTTGTTTCAATTTTTAATAAAATCACGAATCAAGAACCTTCTAAGACTTCTCACAGTACAACATGTTCATGACTCAGACTACGCTGCTTGGAACGTATGAAGCCTTGAGCGTAGGTACGCAGGCTATGTCGCTTGGAACACATGTAACCTTGGGCATAGGTATTCAGGTTGAATAATAGGGCAAGCCCTAGATGTAAAATTAGACATCACTTGGAATGTAAGAAGCCTTGGATGCAGGTTGTCAGACTGTATTACAAGGCAAGCCCTAGATGTGGGTTCAGACTGTCGCTTAGAACGCATGAAGCCTTGGACATTGGTTTAGACTATGTCGCTTGGAACGTATGAAGCCTTGGACACAAGTTGTCAGATTCATGACTAGTACTGCAAATCATAGGGGGAGTGTCTTGGAGAATGAACCAAGAACAGAGCAAGAACTTAAAAAGTAACCAAGAACAAGACAATGACCCGAACATGGATTAAGATCCAAGTTCTAAGAACTAGAATGTAGAACCTTAGTATTAAGGCCCTCAGACTAGAACTAAAATTTCAGAATTCAAGGACGAAGGTCCTCAGAATAAATCATGACAAGAACCCACACGTCTAGAATAAAATTAAAGGGCTTAAATACTTAAAACAAGAATCAAAACAAAAAAAAAAGGAAGAGTGTAGTACCCTAAGGCCACGATTAAGAGTGTACAAGTAGGCTACTTACTGAGTCTTTGTATTTATTCCATATTTTCCATGTCCTTTTAGGTAAACAAGAAGTTGGTCTAGGTCGGGAGCAGACTCTGGAGTAGGTACCATAGACAGGCCTCACACGTCGTCCTCCACACCCTTTCGTTTTAAATATTTTGTGTCCGTTTCTTATTTTTTATTCTAAATGTTAAGTTGTATTTTATATATAATAATCTATGAACTTTGTTTTGATATAATATAAATATAATGTATATTATTTTTCAAATTTTCTTTGTTTTGGTTCGCAAAAAATTGACCCGTCTTTTTGGAATCATCGAACTCCCGTCCTTACAGTACCACACTATTTAAAGCATGTCCAGTTTTCTCTTCTATGGAACTTAGTTTTTAGGTTCTAGTCATGTGTTCTTAGTTCATAACATAGTTATCTTAGGACTTTGGTACTTACGACTTTGGTACTGGATTCTTAGGTCAAAAAATATGGGTGCTTAGCTCCTTTCCCTTAGGTTGGTTTAAGAAGAGTGGATCCCATTCACTTGTATGATCCCTCGCCCTTTGGTAGTTTTAAGGAATGTTGATCTCATCGGGTTGTCCACTTCCACTTCATACACAATACATTACACTAATCCTAGCCCTAAAAAAATCTACTAGGAGACATGTTGGGTCACATGGTTGGCAAACAATATGAACTTGATTGTAATACCAAAGTTTGATGTAACAACCCTAGATTTTTGCTAACCTAAAGTCGCTACGGTCATCTTAGTCTAAACTCTTATGTGAAATTTAACTCTTAAAACGTCATCGTACATCATAACTTCTTCTTAAAAACATAACATCAACTTACTTACATGTTTGAAAACATAATTCAAAAAACAAGATAAAAATAATAATAATAAATAAAGTAAAACATGAAATTAAAATGTTACTAGCCTATGCACGTGTCATGGTCTCAGATTGCGATGACGTCGTCAGTCGTACACGGCTATCTTGCTTTTACCTAAAATAGAAGTAACACACGGCTTATGTATTTAAGAAATACTCAGTAAGTGATCCCACTAAAGGGGCCGGGAAAAATGCGAACACATGCAACTCATACTCTAGGGACCTACCGTTAAAAACAATCATATGGGTGGCCTCCAGTCCGGACAAAATTGGATGTGTAGTACTTCCCTACACACGATCTACACGTGCAAGCATGAATCCTCAGGTTGTTCGCACCCTTGAATCCATCATAGTCGAGCTACTTGTCCGTAGCGACCTCTAGAGGTCAGCAGACCCCTGAGTGTCATGCAAGGCATGATCGCCATCATCATCGAAGTGTACGCGTCTATACTCATCATCGTAAAAGGAGAACGAGCCTGATGTTTATGTATACACAGAATGCATGAGGTCTCTATGGTTTCTCATCTTTAAAACATCTTTGTGACACAACCTTCCTTCAATCCTTATATCCCTATAAGTAATAGATGTGCATTGGTCTTAATACATTCATCATCATCATCATTAACTCGGGTTGTGTCTTATAAAAACTATCGTCATACTGCAATATGGCATTCAAAACATGTTTTTCATCTTAATATGGAAAATAACTTCATACTAAGGAAATTCAGCAATCTTTCATCGTCATGTTTTCATACATCATTATCATCATACATTGTCATCATTTAGCAACATCATAATCATCATATCACATCATAAGGTATCATCCTATAACTCATTCACATCATCATCAAAGCATCATAAGTATAAAGCATAAATGATACGTGCAAGGGCCACTAGACACGTGCCATCAAACATTAAACAATTGTCCAATCAATCCTATAGTAAGACCACTTACTTGGTTGGCCTTTATCGGCGTTTTCCTAGAGTACGCAAAGCTTTCATTCCTCGAAGTTGCTTCAAATATCGCCGGAATTTGTTTCCAATTAGGATGTCCATTTCATTTCATTAGATTTCACAATTCTAATGTCATTAACTTAAATTTGTGAAATAGAACATGATATTGACCTTAATTACCTTAATTGGGGTCAAAAATCAACTTCGGGAGGTTCAAAACAGTACAAATTGGTCTAATTTATACTTTACTGTGCTGAAGGACTGGTTTTTTAGCCGCAGAGCTGAGCCGAGTGAGTCATGTAAGGCAAAGAAGTGTCTAGCTGCAAGTGCAACACGTGTGTCATGGGAAAGAGATGTGTCGCAGGTTAGGTCGAGGCATGCGAGCCGCTGCAAGCGTGCGGGTCGCGGACTGATGCTGAGCTGAGTGCAAGTCCATGCCGAGGTGATGGATTTGGGCCTTGCGTTGGGGCGCAATCTTTTGGTTTCGGGCAATATATAGCCCTTGGGTTGAATCGCGGTCTTTTAGTTTCAAGCTGTAGCTCTCGAGTTTGTTCTCTGGCCACGTGGGTATTTGGGACGAGGCTGCAAGCTTGGTGCTGGGTTATGGAATGAGATCGACCTTGATCGGATCTGATGGATCCCTTCTTCACTCGGTTCATCACAGTTTTCTGATTACTTTTTCTCTCTTCTATA
This sequence comes from Cucurbita moschata, assembly GCF_002738365.1. NCBI lineage: Eukaryota > Viridiplantae > Streptophyta > Magnoliopsida > Cucurbitales > Cucurbitaceae > Cucurbita > Cucurbita moschata. The sequence continues at coordinate 8,670 of NW_019268759.1, forward strand.
AACCGTGTGCCCATGGTGCTGGGTTAGGTACCGGTCTTCAATTGAATAGTCCGATGAGGAACCATGGTTATCATTTAAGATAAGCAACTCACATCGCATTGATATATATTTGCGTTTGCCAAGAGTCAAACCCGAGTCTATTGCTTGGAACGCAATTATACTCACCGTTGGACTACAAACGCTTGCATAAAAGATTTCAACATCCACGGGTCTTCTAATGAGAATACATTTAGAAGAAGTAGCTCTTATCATCACATTGATATATATTTGCATTTGCCGGGAGTCGAACCCGGGTCTATTGCTTGGAAGGCAATTATCCTAACCGTTGGACTACAAACGCTTGCATAAAAGAGTACAAGCTCCACTGGTCTTCTAATGAATACAGTTAGAAGAAGTAGCTCCTATCATCACATTGATATATATTTGTGTTTGCCAGAAGTCGAACCCGGATTTATTGCTTAGAAAGCAATTATCCTAACCGTTGGACTACAAACGCTTACATAAAAGATTTCAACATCCACTGGTCTTCTAATGAATAGTCTGTAAATAAGACACAGTGAAGACCCATTCTTAACATTCAGAAGAAGTAGCTTCTATCATATTGAAACTAGTAGACATTAGCCTTGGGTCCAAACCTTAGGGTTCAAATCTGAATTTGAGTTTGAACCTTAGCTTCCATAGGCCGATTTGTTTATGACTGAACCAATCCAAGCTGGTAGCCAAACATGACGTTGGCAACGCCTGACTCGTTAGCAACCCAACCCAAATCGAACTACAACCCATCTCACACGCCCCTAACCACAACCCACGATTGACCTGCATACCCCACTCAATCTAGAAATGCGACCTACACCCCAACCTTGGCTTGATGCATTTAACTCGAATTTACCTATTTAATACCTATTTACTAATTTGAACCTTTTCCTCCCATTTTGGACCTTTCTATGGTCGTTTTTTTTACGTAATTGGGAGTGTTTGAGGTTTTTGTAGCCTTTGGCCAATTTAAAATAATTGGAGCCAACTTCGGTTATTAATACACTTAAGTAAATCAATTTCAAGATTATATTCTAAATATAATGTTGTGGAACTCCATAAATGAAGTTGGGTTTTGAGAGGCAATATCACGCTAGCTCCAAGGATATTAAGAAGTAAGTGGACTTATTGTTGATGACTTGAGTGATGCATGAATGACACGTACCCTAGGATCGTTTCTTACGCATCATTTTCTATTGCTATTATCCTACTTTTTCATTTAAAAATAAGGTTACCACTACGTGAATGACCAGACTACTAAATACTGAAAACCATTTAAAAAAATTTACTTTAAGCATTATCATAGACTTAAACATTCACAAATTTCATCTAAAATTAAAAAAGTAGCATCAAATAGATAGTGTAGGACTAAAACCTAAATGAAAAAAAAAAAACTCTTTATTTTCGTGACTTTTGTAGCAACACTGTCATCCATACACGAGTATCTTACCTTTACTTAGAAAAATAGAAAACATGGATTTAGAATAGCCTCACTACTGGAGTCAAAACATAATCGTGGTTCATGGTGGAACCTATCTTTTCATAACTTTTGCTTAGGCTTTACTTTTTCTTTCAGGTAGGGTTGATGACCAATACTTTCTCTTTACGTGCACATTAACTCGAAAGACAGGCTTATGTACATACCCCTAAGCCTGACTATGGGCTAGTGCACACTCATGCTAGAGAAAACCAACAGAAAAAAAGGAGCACGTATCACATCATAGTATACGCGTCTGTATAAAATATACTGGAGAAGCATCTCCTTGCTTGTGGCATACACCATGTATAATGTCCTATAGTTCAAAATATAATACATGGTTATGATACATATCAACATTGCTTCCGTAAAAGAAACAATATATAGATGACATTAATTTCATTATTATCCTACTTGATTAAGCAATGTTTAATAGCCATAACACGAATATCATACTAACATAGCTTAGTGAAAGTACATGCACCATCAACTCTAAAATTGAGATGGTGGAGGTGGTATTTAAGGAAGGTTGCCCTAAAAAGGAGCGACACTCTTGGATTACAGAAGTTGGGAGCCTGTGACAATTGGTAACAAAGCAGAGGTAGAGGAGAACACGGCAGGAGTTAACGTGAGTTATCTCTATCAGTTATGGGTCAATACAAGGGGGAACCTTACTGTATAGTTCTTAGTAGCTACTTTATTTTCTATCCTTCCATCATGTAACAGGCTATGGTTACTCTTTTATTCCTGTTGTTGAATTCAGTAATGTTTTGTAGCTAAACCCGAGGAAGGAGGATATATATTTAGGATATCCAAAATAGTCTTTAGAATTGAGCGATCCATGGCTTGGAAAGGTAGTTTTCAGCTCTGTAAGTCATTCAATTTCTGACTTGCTATCTCCTTCTTCTGTTCATCTGAGTAATCAGTCTCATCTGCTAATATTCTTTAGAGCGAAGAAAGTTCTTCATTAACATGCTCCAAGGATCGTAGTGACCAACAAATTTTGGTATGGTTGGTTGAACAAAACTGACTTACAGTAGTCATCTTTAGCTGCAGCATAAAGAGACAAGACTCTAATACCAAATGATAAATTTAATGCACCATGAGAAGGAAGAAAATTCAGTTCTTTATTAGGCTCAAAATGACTATTTACTGTGATTAGAAAGATTAACAGAGAAAAATAAAATCTGATTAACAAAAAAGAAAAATAAAATAGTAACTACCAAAGAATATCATGTCGACAAAGAATGGTACGAAAGACATAGCAATAACTAAAACATAAAAATAGCCACTAAAACCTATGCAACAAATTCAAGCATTTCATTATAAGTCCAAAGACATGATTAAGTAAGTGTGGGTGCCCGGTGAAGACAAATTATTCAACGAAACCACAATTTGTTTTTTAATGTACATCCAAAGTAATGGATTTGGTAGTTTTTTTTTTTAAATCTCAACATTTGGATGTTAAATTTCTTGAAGATTTACGAGGTAGGTAGATAGTTTTGGGTCCCTATATTGACAATAATAATTTTTTTTAATCTTTTTCATAAATGTTAAAGGATATTAATTTTATTTTTAAAGTTTATGATATTTTTTTTTCCGTCTACTCCTGGTTGTACACATCCACATTCTAACCTTTTGCACGATCTTATTAGTGGCTTAGACAAACTACAAAATATTTTTCGTTTAAAATGGTTCACTAAGCCACATTCTATAACATTTAATTTCCAAGAAAAACATTTTTGTTCATCCAAGACTAATACTCTGAGAGTTTTGTGTAACGCTCATTGTATAGAACATTAATTGTTCACGTTACTCCCTTTAGAATTTTTTTAAACTATTACAAACTAGTTGAAGAACCTCCTCCAAAATCTAGTTCATTAATATTATATTAGTTATGGACTAGGGGTGTACATTGAACTCGACAACCCAACAACCCCTACAACCCAAACCGATCCAATCAAGACTCATGGTGAAAAATGAAAACACGGCCAGCTGCTCAGATCTTGAAGGAAGAGTGCCCATATACTATTTCTCCAAGTTTAGTCTCTCTCTCACCCCAAATTCCCTCGAACCAATTCATTTCTATTTCCAAGTTCCACACCGAGAGTAATTGACGTTTTGAACTTAGATCGTCAATAAGGGTTTCAACATTTTTCTTTCTCATCTAACACATGATTGTAGACTCGAATCTTCTACCTAACCTACTGAGGATCAACTATAAACTTTTGGGTAAGGATAAAGGAACCCGAGGGCAAACGGGTTTGATTTTGGCTCGGGTCAAAACTCCAACTCAAGACAGAAATAACCCAACAACCCAAGTGAGCCCGAAGAAGTTTGGTCGATAAGGCCGGATGATGGAATCTATGTGAGAAATAGTTCTCGGGATCACAAATATATTTTCATAACTAAACGGAAGCCTATGTTATTCATCAACTTGGTCTTAAAAGTTCAACTTTATACCTCTTTATGTTGTATTAGAAATAAAGATTCTAATTAACTCTTATCAAGCAAATATCTTCTGCTTGTTGAAAAGAAAAATACATTTTTTTGAAATATGGAGCCAATAAAATTGTTAAACAATGAAAAGAAAAGCTAAGTATTAGATGACGTAGCAAATTGTCGAAAAAAACATTATTTAAAACACAGACAAACTTATATGTATTTATGCCAATATGATTATAGATATGATCTTAGGCCAAATTCTTTGTTTTGGCTTGATGTTCTGCTTTCTATTGGGATTTTATTTTTATCTTTGTTAAGCATTGCACTGTCTATGAATTAGTCATTCTTCACGTAATAAAGTACTAAATTTCCTTCTTTGTGCAAACTTATTTTCATTAAATTTTTATTAGTATAGGTTGCAACTTCTATTTCTTTTTAGACTTTTTTAGTCATCCAATCTTCAAGATCACTCTCACTATAATGTAGTCTCGGTTCATTCATGTATTCCTCCTTTACTCAGGTGTCACATACCCACTAGCTTCCTTTTTGGTTTGTTCTTGAATCACATCTTATCGTGAGAGCAATCGCTCTGATACCACCTATAATGACTCTAATTTTCTATTAAAACAAAGGTTGCCACAACATGCCTAATATAACTAGAATGTATGGAGAAATTTATTTAAAAGAAATGTAACTAGAATGTGTTGGTGTTCAAAAAAAAAAAAAAATTTCAAAAAGATAACAAAATATACCTATATCATATATAGCTAATTAATCATTATTCTTGTATTCCATAGATAGAATTTAGTCCCACACACTATGAATCAAAACATAGTCGTATTCTTATTAACACTTAATTCTTGAGATCCTCTTCTTTGAAGTTTTCAAATTGCATATCGTTGAGCTTCAATTCTTTGGTTGCGAATTTAAAACAGATGCATAAACCGATTTCAGAACATGAACAAGTATGATCTCCACAATCAGCAGAGGTGTTGCATGCAATTTGTGTTAAAAGGCTTCTCTTTAATACCAGTGGTGGCATCGCTTCAACTTCAACTGCAATAATATTTAAACACTTAACATTATGTTTGAAACTTTTGAACACTTTAACATGCGATTGTTTTAGAAGGCTTCTCCGTTGAAATATTAACCTTCAAAGAGATTCAAAACAAACAAAGAATGAAGAACTAAAAATTTTACCGGAACGAGACACGACCAGCAGTATAATCACAATAATGAAACTAAACTTCACACTACAAATCTTTGTCATATTATTCTTTGTGTTCGAACTATTTTGAATGGTTTGGTGTGATGGTTAAGTTTCTTTCTTGCCAATCTCTTATATAATCCTCTAGACATGAAATTAGCACTGGAATATGAACCTAAATAGTAGATTTTAGTTGGTGCATGTGCCAAATATATGTATTTCTATAATTACAAAACCATAAATCCTATTTTTCGAAAAATAGGAAAAAAAAATCCAAGAAGGAAATGTATTGATTTCAATTCTTTTTTTCCTTAAAAAATGATAGTAATTTGCCATTCATTGAGTTTGAGCTTAGAAAATAATAATAATAAATATAAATATAAACCAAATTGTCACAATTTTTTTTTCCCTAAAGGTAAGATGTAAGATCCCACGTCGATCGTAGAGGAAAGCAAAACATTTTTTAAGAGAAGTGTTTTAAAATCTTTAAAGAAATCTGAAAGGAAAAGGTCAAAGAGGACACTATCTGTTAGCAGTGAGTTTCAAAATGCTTTAAAACGTAGACTATAAATTGGGAGAGAAAGCCCAAACAGAAAAATATCTAGTAGCAGTGGATTTGAGCTGCTACATGTGGTAAGCTTACTCGTTTTGTTATTAACATTAACCTAAATAGAAGTCAAGAATTTATTACAACATTTATTCCGGTCAAAATTGAAAGGTTTCAATTTTATATTGATGACCCCTTATGCAATAAAAACATCAAATCAAACTTGTTTGAGAATTACATAATGCAAATCTTAAATTAACAGTATGATTGAGGATAGTAATTATAAGTGTTATTTTGGAAAAGGGTATGGGTAGTTTGTTGTTTAGACTGGTTTGGGAGGTTAGAAATTTCAAAATTTTCTAGTAGAATTAGAATTATGGTGTAATATCCTTACAATATAAAAAATGAACAGGCCGGTTACGAATAAAGGGACTAGCAAACTAATCAAATTAGCCTAGAACCTCATGCTATTCCTAATGAGCCAAATAGCGAGAACCAATGAACCAAGAGATACCCGACTAGACTAAATGATTAAAAACTATGAAGTTATAAAACTAGAACCTTAATTTGAACTTGAATAAACTAGTAGAGCCTAGATGGGAGATATGTGACAACTAGGTATATAATAAAATATAAGAATGATGTAATAAATGTGAATGACAAATGACTTATAAATAAATTAAGAGCCTACAATTGTAACACCCTTATTTACTTATTAAAAATAGGGTGCCACTATATGCATGACGTGACCAATACGTGCATGTAACGACCCTAGATTTTTACTTATGAGTGACCCTAGATTTTTACTTATGAGTCACTATCATCATCAAATAGTAATCATTTTGTGCAGAAATAAGAGTTTAAATTTTATCATAAAAGATAAACTTCATCTTAAAATACTCATTTTGTGCAGAAATAAGAGTTTAAATTTTATCATAAAAGATAAACTTCATCTTAAAATACTGTCATGGATTTACGTTTTCGAAAACATCTTTAAAATGACACATCAAAATACTAAATGAAATAAATAAACATTAAAATTAAAAAACCATATCCTAACAATAAATGTAACTACCCAGTGCATGCATCATGGTGGTCTCGAATTGTGACGCCATCCTCAGTCGTACAAGGATGTCTTTCCTTTACCTAAAAAATAAGCTTAGCACATTGCTTGAGTATTTTAGGAAAGGCTCAATAAGCGACCCTTGTTGGGCTTAAATGCGACCACATACAAATCATGAGTGGGGTCTATCATATTAGTCTACTTTTCTAACAGACAACTTGGATATGTACTTAATTTTCGTACACACGATCCATAGGTGCAAGCACACGTGCAAGCATAGACTCACTAGTCGATTCGCACACCTTCTGGACCCTTTTCTGGTTGGGCGAGCATTCCGTGGTAGCTGTTGATGCCAGACACCCATTAGGAATAGCGACGTCACTACAACATTATGAAAAACGTAATGATCATTCCCCTGCTTCGTAGCATACGCGTCTATAATATTGTGAAGGAATAAGGGATATCCCCCGATGCATGAGCACACAATAATGCATGATGTCCCAACATTTTTCCATTATCACTAACATTTAATACACAATAATGCATGAGGTCCTAACCTTAAACGCTTTCGAATAATTGAAACTAAGAAGAAAGGGTCGAATGTATCAGAACGATCAACAAAAATGCGAGTCTTGATCTCTAAGAAAGTGTATTCTCCGACTGACTCAAACCATTCAAGTGGGATGCTAAATTGAAGTGAGAGACCTCCGTCTTAAGGTGGAGGCCAACTCCTATTCCTAAGTTTTAAGCAATGTGGGACAATCCATATTCTTCTTCTTCCTTTTTTTAATTCAAAATTTTGAGTTATTACATATTGTTACATTTTTTCTCGAATAATTTAGGGCTCTAACTTCATCAATGTTATGCATAAGTAAGTCTCTTGAATTAAAAAAAAAATCAATTTATACTCTTAAACTTTACGGATGGTATAAATTAACACTCTAAATTAATAATTGTAGCAATAAAATTATATAAATCAAAAGTGAATCAATTTTGATCCCAACTGAACTTGTGTTTTGTTGGTTGGAAAGAGATTGTGAAAGTTTTTTTTTACGACTCTTCCACGTTCAATACATCAGGTAAAAGATTTTAAATACCGAGTTTTATAAAAATTTGTCCAAAGTGTTTTACTGCTCTAATAACTTTTGGATATGTAATTCTCAGTTGTAACTTATTTATTATCTCTTGATTGCAACCTAGTGTACATTGTTATATTGATTTTTATGATTTTTGATAATTTAAGGTCCTCCAGCTTCATCAATATCATGCAAAATAAAGTCTCTCTAAATACGTACAATATTTTTAATTTTTGTTAGCTTAGTTTCTTTAAACTAATCATTTTTGTTTTTGTTTTGTTTTATTTTTATTCTTCTTTTAAGATCAATCTTTGTATTTGGCTTACTTGTAGAGTAATGGATTGCTTAGAGAAGAGTTGACTTTAGTTTTATGGTAATGTTAACTATGTTGAGACGTTATAATTCTCTCTAGTGGTTGTTGAAGAAAAAATTGTTTTTTTTTTGACTGTTTATAGATTGAAATTACTATTTAAAAACAAATAATTAATTAGGAAGATTTTTAGGACTTAAATCTAAACCTCCTAAGGCTTCTAAATGAATTTGACTGGTCTATAGTATTTTAACACGGGTCATTGATTTTTTTATTCTTGTTGCTTTGAAATAAAGGTTAGATATGATCTAAACTTGACCAGAACTTTTTGTCTCCACCTTGAAATTTTCATGCCCTGTATTTTTTACCGACTGTCATGACTCATTTTTTTTTTTTTAACTTTCTAGAGCACGAAACACGGCGTGAGCGGACTCAACATGGTAAATATACCATGGTAAATATATACAGTAAAAATTTTGCATGTATATTTAAAATATCCAAGACAAAATATGAGTTTAAATATAAAAAGGGAAGGGGATAAAAAAATAAATTGACGAAAACAGATAGAAAATAGAGGATCGTCTAGACCCTAAGTTTGGTTCTTTATGGCACGTACTCAAGAGTGGGTCCCATCCTTGACTAGCATTGAGTTGTTACTTGAAAAATATATAACATTATTTGTAGACTCTCAATGATGAATACTAGGACATCTGTAACACTGAAAAATGAAGGTAAATAACTTCAATAAGAATAAGCGGTCCATGTAAGACCTAACGGATGAAGGAAAGAAATGAAAGGATTTAGGCATGACATAAAATTCTTTGAATCTTCAAATCTAACCGTTCGATCTTCCCAAAATTTAAGTATCTTCTAGAGGACTCACAACTCACCACATCAAATAGCTAGAATTCAAATTGGAAGTCGGTGGCTCGTTGATAAGAGATGATATTTTTGAAAGATTATTTAGAAAGTCTAATCTCCAAATTACAACGATTTTGGAGATTTCAACATCAGTTTAAGCTTCCCCTATAAAGTCTGAAGCTGAGGCAATAATATGAACAAGAATCGGGTTGAATTGAGCTCACAATCACAAGTAATAAGCATTTAGATTTTGGGTCTCCTACTCTTAGATTTCTTCCAAATTCGAGAGAAATTATCCACCATTTTCCTTCAGATTTGTTCCTATAGTTTCTAAACAAGATTACCCACAAGTTCTATGAAGAAACCGAACGTTAAAAAAACCTAGAACCTACTCCCCAATAGTGGCAGGCATTTAAGAACTTCAAAGAAGGCTTGAAAATCAAATTCAAGGATAAAAGCTAATTCATTGAGTGAAACCAATCTCAATTTCTTTCAGCACCTCCAAGTAGTATTTCCATAGAAGACCACAAAGAGGAATAACCCTAAGAGTGTGCCCAATGGAAGAAAATCAGTTTCGGGTAGAATTTGTGGGTAAGTATCGAATTTCTATCTATGATCCCTTTTTCTTCAAATTGAGAATCCCTATAGCTTTAGAGGATCAAGTTGAGTAACATTAATGAAGGAATCAAGAACTAAAACGTCATGATACAAGCTACCCAAGAGATCGATCCTCTACGTTTTCTGGCGAGTTGTAGACCGAGAGGAATTTTTGAAAATTAAGGTCCCACACTCAAAGATGTTCCTCCAAACCAATTCCTTTAGCTTAAAGAAATGATAAAAAGAGGTTCCACGAAGAAACCAGGCGCTGAAAACCCCTATAATGGGTCGCCCAATAAATTCGAATTCTCTGTTATGAACTCTAGCCATGAATCTGATTTCGAACGAACTTTGGAGGCAAATATCTTAGGATAAAATCTACGCGAAGGTATGAAATCAATCTCAAGTTCTTTCTTGTAACACCATCTATAAGTTTTACAAAGAAATCGAGGGGAGAAATGTGGTAAATGGAGCTGTGGACGAAGAGTTTCAACTAAACCGACCATGTCAAACTAAAATGCGGCCTTCCCTAAGTTTTTTCAATCTTAACCCACTTCCTTACCGATTCTCATAAAAAAAATTTCATGGTTCAAGAAACTAGACACACTAAAGAATATATGAAAGAAAATTTGAAGTAATTCAGATACAAAAAGCTCGAGAACGGAGGTCTCGAACGTCAACAACGAGGTAGGTAGCCGTCTTAGACTTTTCTTAAGAAATACATGTAGGAATAATTTGGATTTCTGTTTAAACCCTACTATATGTATGAATTAAGAGAATATGAAAGAAAAACACCAAGAACTGAGATTTAAGGCCCTGAACCGATCAAATTGCTCGAGATTAAGTAACGTTAAGATAACCAACTAAATAAACTCTACTGCCTATGAAATTTTTATGCTGAGCATATTATGGTAGATTAAGATTATATATGAAATTTGGTGGTCTTTGGATCAGGATAAGTAGCTAAGACAAGTAACGGGGTAAAATGACCATAGTGCCCCTAAGGTAATCTACCTTCGGTTCATGATGTAGATGACCTCCAAGGTAAAATGACCATAATGTCCCTAAGTAATCTACCTTCGGTTCATGATCTAGATGACCTCCAATGGTAATCTACCTTCGCTTCATGATTTAGATGACCTCCAAATTTTTTGTAACTTGGTATTAGACCTTATTTTATGGTGTTTGTTGATGTTGTAAAGTTTGAAACGATTGAAAAACGTTAAGTAGCTAAACTAAGAATAGGATAAAATGACCAAAATTTCCCTAGGACTCCTTATGATATTTCAAGGTTAGACATGCTCAAAATGACTTGCTACTTCTTATAAGGCATATTCCTAAGGACATGAAGGTAGTAGCTAAACGAAGAATAGGATAAAATGACCAAAATTCCTCTAGGACTCCTTATGATATTTCAAGGTTTTGACATGCTCAAAATGACTTGCTACTTCTTATAAGGCATATTCCTAAGGACACGAAGGTATGTTCCAGATTTTAAGTTGATTAGAACAAGTTTGGAACCTAAACCAAGTAAGTTCCTAAGGACATGAAGGTATGCTCCAGATTTTAAGTTGATTAGAACAAGTTTGGAACCTAAACCAAGTAAGAACCCAAGAAACACCTGAAGGAAATACCTCAAGACTCAAGACTGTTCTAGAAGGAAATCATTCTTGTTTCTTTGATGAATTCTGTAACGACCCAGATCCACTGCTAGCAGATATTGTCCTCTTTAGGCTTTTCCTTTCGGACTTCCTCTCAAGGCTTTAAAACGCGTTTGCTAGGGGAAGGTTTTCACACTCTTACAAAAGTGATTTGTTGTCCTCCCCAACTAATGTGGGACATCACAATCCACTCCCCTTCGGGGCCCAGCGTCCTCGCTGGCACTCATTCCTTTTTCCAATCGATGTGGGACCACCACCAAATCCACCCCCCTTTGGGGCCCAGCGTTCTTATTGGCATACCGCCTCATGTCTACCCCCTTCGAGGAACAGTGAGAAGGCTGGCACATCGTCCGGTGCCGGGCTTTGGTACCATTTGTAAGGACCCTAAATTTTACCTATTTAATCTAAGGTCATTACTATATCTTCGAATGCAAAATTTACATTAAATGGGTTCTTATCATAAATGCGACTTACGCTGGCCTTTTATTACCTCGTGAAAAATGAATACAAGGGAAAGAAAGGAAAAAGAACAACACTAAAACAACTGTCGTATGCTACCCTATGATTTATTATGGATTACAATTCCACCTATTCTAACCTATACTAATGATGCAAACGGGAATTCAACATAAACTAACCTATACTTTGAATGCAAACAAAATTCAACCTCTACTAACCTATACTATGAAATGAAAAACAACTAGCAGACGTGCCACGACTCCGGCGGCTTAATCGGCTCGGCGGCGGCTTCTCGGCTTCGACGGCTTATTCGGCTCGGGAAACTTGTTTCCGACCTTTTTGTCACTGTTCCAACCCTCCCGAACTTAGTTTCGACCCCATTTAAGGTAAAATAGGTCATTTTAAGGTCGTATTTCACAAATTCAAGTTGGAAATTAATTATGTTTGTAAAATACTAACAAAGGTGTCGAATGATCCAATAGGAACCAACCACCAATGAAAGCGTAGGACGTATACGAGGAGCTAGGAGCTTATGTTTACATTTTAGGGAGTACTTCGGCTAAGGCCTACCAAGTAAGTGGCTCACTCATCGTCGTAGGTTACGAGTTGTTTGTTGTATGTTGGCACGTGCCCGTGGATTCACACGTGTCATTAAATTGTATGCTAGACTGTTGTGCTTAAGTACGTAATCTTGTGAACGTGAATGTATGCTGTTTAGTATGATATGATATGTAGTGCTTATGACGTTTACGATGTTCCTAAATGGCATGATTGTATGAAATATTTGTATGTATACAGCATATTATGAATGACATGATATCACGATAAATGAAATGAAATGTAACCCTGTTAGGATTATGTACGATACGTAGACTGAAAAATAAGAAATGACATGTTAAGCATGAAAGAAGATAGTGGGGTTATATTCATTAATGATAAAAGTAGAAATATTGGGGACCTCATGCATTATGTGTGCTCATGCATTTGAGGGATACCCCTATTCCATCACGAGGGTACGGACGCGTACATCCAATGGCAGGACAACGATCGTTATGTTTTGCATAGCGCTGTCGTGATGGTTACTAGTTCTGACGGGTGTTCGGCCTAAGAAGCTCCCAGAGTATGCTCGCCCAACAAGGAAAGTGACCCAGCGGTGTGCGAACTGGCTAGTGAGCCCATACTCGCACGTATGGCCTGTGTGTAGAGTATATGGTACACATCCAAATTTACCCGTTAGAATAGCACCGTAGGAAGACAGATTGAAAGATAGGTCCCATCATCTCATTTGCATGTGATTGTTGCCTTTAACCCCAATAGTGGAGTCACTTACTGAGTATTTCTTTAAATACTCAAGCCATTTGCTACTACATTTTTCAGGTTAAGGCAAGACATTTCTGTACGGCTGACGACGGCATCGCAACTCAAGACCATGGCACATGCATAGGATAGTGATATTTATTTTCTTAGACTTAGGCTAGAATAGGAGGTTTTTAACTTAAACTCTTATTTATTTTATTTAGTCATTTGTTGTGTCGTTTTAAAGATGTTTTCGAAACACGTAAGTCCATGGCTGTGTTTTAAGATAAAGGTTATGTTTTATGGAATTTAGATGAAGTCTTTGGCATCCAATGTTTATGGTACGTACACAGTAGCGACCTTGAATTAAGCAGAAAATTTCGGGTCGTTACAAGTTCATAAGCTAAAGAATACATGATGCAAGTATGCCTCAAGAACAATAAGAAATAAATAAAATTTTTATGATTGAGAACCCAAAGAAGGTACCACACAAGCTCTACAACTAACAAGGTAAGATATTACGCTCCATACCTTAAAGATTTCATGACATGAAAGAATGTTAGGTAATACTCTAATCATGTACAAAGTGATCCATGATCTTCTGCTGTGTTTTTAGAGCCCCATATTTTCCTTCTCTAGGTGAGATGCCCTGCACCATGTTTTTCTTAACAAGATGTCATGTTTGGCCCATATTTCCCTCACCTAGATGAGATATTCTACCATGTTATGGGTACCCTATTCACAATTTGCAGGTGACATGTTCATGTTTTGCATTGATCACGTTGTTGGGAGTTATGCCCTAAAGACTCGTACTTAATTATTAATTTTTATTATTTTATTTACAATTTAATATTATCCATTATATGAAAATCAAAGTTATTAATGTAATCTTGAACCGTATGTGGTTGACATAGAGGAAGATAGTGTTAAAGTAATAACCTAAAGGGTCTATGGTATATGGATAAGGTTGAGTGTCTTATCCTAGTAACACTATTGATACGACCCTCTTTGTAATCATTACAAATGATTTGATCCAAATCGTTCTCATGTAGACATGTGAGTGGGGTATCATATACAATGAGTTTGTATAAGACTGGACTAAAAAATATTTAATCTCTTTTTATAAATCTGTTAATTGAAAATATTAGTATTTCACATAATGATCATATGTGACTCGATCTTAATCCTGAGTGAGTTATGAACTTCTGCTTGTGAGGACTTGTCCTTTAATTTGCACAGGTTAGAATGACTCTTGTAGCTGATTCAATATGCCTACCATGTTGAAGGCTTGACCAAATAGAGAGTTGGGAACATAATATCTTGAGATGAAATTCACTTCTTTCGATATAAGAAAAGTAGATGAATTGCTCTTTTAAGTATTGAGTTCTCTTCATAGTTCATTAACTATAGGTCACTTCACTACAGGAAAGTAGAGAATCAGTGGTACTTAAGGTGAAAAATGTAATTACAAGGGTAAAATGGACTTTTGACCCAGTTGTGTTTATGAACGACTCGTGAAAGATCGACTTGCTTGTAATGATTATACCAATGAACATAACTTATTCTACCATGCATAAGAGTGCAACTCTAGGTCTATAGTGGAGTTACCTATAATTAATTAATGAAAATTGATTAATTAAAAAGTTTTATTAATTAATTTTATATCATTCCAGCTTATAATCGGTAGGTTCTATAATTAGCCCATAGTAACCCTAAAAATTTCAATTTAATTGAAAGGAAAATTTGAAGTATTCAAATTAATATTTAATATATTAAATAAATAGACAAACATATATTTAGTTTGAAGTGTTCACATTAATATTTCATATATTAATTTAAAAGTTTCAAATTAATATTTAATATAAATATATTAAAAGAAAAAATGTATTTTTATTGCATCTCATGCAACTAAATATTAAATGAGCGGAAGTATATTGATATATTTGAATGAGATTCAAATTAGTTAAATATATATTAAGATATATTATAATATTTAATTATAATTTTTACATGATATCATATCTCAATATAGTAGATATTCAAATATATTATTTTTCAAAGATTGGGAGGAGTATATAGGAATCTTGTGTTGAGCCAATGACACACAAACCTCTCCCAATTTTCTCTCGAGAATAAAACTAGCTCTCTAGAGAATTCTCTTGAAACTCCCCTTCTCCAATCCCTTTAGGCTTGTGTTCCAGTCGTAGCAAGGATGAATTTGTGAAATGTGAAGAAATTTTNTTCTCCAATCCCTTTAGGCTTGTGTTCCAGTCGTAGCAAGGATGAATTTGTGAAATGTGAAGAAATTGTGCATGGTTGAAATATTTAAAGGAGTTTTGCAATCTAGGGTTTCTACAAAGGTAGTTTTGCACTCATCTTTGTTGTTTTGTTTCAATTTTTAATAAAATCACGAATCAAGAACCCTCTAAGACCTCTCACAGTACAACATGTTCATGACTCAGACTATGCTGCTTGGAACGTATGAAGCCTTGAGCGTAGGTACGCAGGCTATGTCGCTTGGAACACATGTAACCTTGGGCATAGGTATTCAGGTTGAATAATAGGGCAAGCCCTAGAAGTAAAATTAGACATCACTTGGATTGTAAGAAGCCTTGGATGCAGGTTGTCAGACTGTATTACAAGGCAAGCCCTAGATGTGGGTTCAGACTGTCGCTTAGAACGCATGAAGCCTTGGACATTGGTTTAGACTATGTCGCTTGGAACGTATGAAGCCTTGGACACAGGTTGTCAGGTTCATGACTAGTACTGCAAATCATAGGGGGAGTGTCTTGGAGAATGAACCAAGAA